>NC_092382.1:49587741-49887741 GCF_030028105.1 Mobula birostris | reverse complement strand
TCAGGTGACCGGTGTGGGTCTCCCATATCAATATCAGAATCAGGTTTAATAGCACCAGCATATATCATGAAATTCATTGTCTCTGCAGCAGCAGTAGAACCTAATTCATAACAATAGATTTTAACAATTGTGATTTAAAATAAGAATATACATATTAAACAGTTAAATTATGTACGTAGTACAACATAAAAATAAACTATTTTAATTGTGTGGAACTATTTGACTGACTGGGTTGTTGTATTGCAAATTCTGGAGTGAAGCTTAACTAAACTACACATTTATGAGAAGCTCAGATAAATAGAAAAGGCTAAATTCTCACATAAATGGGTCATAGATCCAGAAACATTGGCTGCACTTCAGCAGGTAAAAACAGTGGAATGAAACATGCTGAAAATATTGCAGATAAAAACATATTGTCCACCCACGACGAGAGGACGTGACAGATCTGGATCTCACTGCCTTGTTTGAATGGGCAGAAGATGAAGCTACACGGACACGTAGAGCAGTGACCGACAGATGCTGCAGATCTGCGGGGAAATGTGAACAGGAAACGGGATCAGGTGACGGGTGGAGGGTCTCCCACCTGAACAGGTGACTCTGCTCCTCGCCCCTCACACGCTGCCCAACCCATCCGCTGCATTTCCCATATTATTGCATAGTTACGTATCCCTCCATATCTTCCCTGTCCCTTTCCCTCCACCTCCAGGTCACAGAGTTACAGAGTCGATTCCCATCCCGATCAAACACACTTTTCAGACACAAACTGGAAATGTGCAGGTTTCATTTAAATCAGTCTGTGTTTATAAACACTAATTTCTATTCACATTCCTCCGGCCTCACTGGACAGGAACACTGAAACACCAAGTGAGAAACAGCAGGAGGTGGCCATTCAGCCCCTCTAACCATCAACAAGATGGCGGCTGCTCTCCCATCTCAGCCACATGTTTCTGCCTGATCCTCATTTCCTCGATCCCTTCGGTCTCCACACATCTGCCGGCCTCTGTTTTATGTGAGGATGATCACTGAGTCTTCACCGCCCTCTGTGGTGGGGATTTACGGACATTCACCACCTTCGGAGTGGAGACATTTCCCCTCATCTCAGTCCCGGACAGTCCACCCCCTTTTTCAGAGACTGGGATCCCTGGTTCAACCGGTAATGATGTTGTGCATTTCAATGTGTTCACCCCTCGGTCCTCGATTCTCCAAATGAAAGGGTTATCACATTTGATCTTTCTTCATATGATGACCCACCACTCCAGGGATCAGTCTGGTGAATCTTCATTGCACTCTCTATAACAAATACTCTCTAACTCTTTGTTAATCCTCTATGGAATTAATTTCCATCTTCTGCAGCCCCGTGTTGCCCCAACCACTCACCTCCCACCCCTGTCACTATTTCCACCTTCCCACCTCCCCCTCACCTGGACCCACCTCTCTCTCCCCAGCTCTTGCCCCATCCCCACCCCTCACCTCTTTTCTCGGACTATTTCCCGTCCACTCTCAGTCCAGAGGGAGGGTCTCGGCCCGAAATGTTGACGGTCCATTTCCCTCCACAGATGCTGCCCGACCCACTGAGTTCCTCCGGCAGTTTGTTCTTTGGTCTGTATAACCCGTGTTAGTGTGGGGAGCGGGATTTTACACCATATTCCCGGTACAATCTCAACAAAACACAAATAATTGTCACTTTGCCCGGACCATTGGCCCCGCTTGCAGGCAACAGTCTGCCGGTGTTTGCCCCCCAATGTGGTGAATCGCCACCACCGTGGGCTCAGACATTTCCACAGATGAGCCCCTCCTGTCCCCACCGGGACAAACATCCTGTCCGCCCCCTCTCTCACCGTCTTCATCCTCTCCCTCCCCGGG
Source organism: Mobula birostris (assembly GCF_030028105.1). Lineage (NCBI taxonomy): Eukaryota > Metazoa > Chordata > Chondrichthyes > Myliobatiformes > Myliobatidae > Mobula > Mobula birostris. The sequence continues at coordinate 49,885,878 of NC_092382.1, read as the reverse complement.
GAACCGGCATCAAACCGACGGGCCGAGCGGTCTCCTCCTACCTCTCAGCGATACATCAGACTCCGGCCGCAGGAGACGCTTCACAAACGCCCCAACTTCCCTCGGAGGGAAATGGAAATAAATCAGAAAGCGGACATTTACTTTGGGATTTGTTCCGCTTTAATGAGGAGTTTGACACTTGTGCGAGCGACGGTGTGAGTGGGGGTAACGCCCTCTCGGCCGGTCCGCCTCCACGACTGGTTGTAACCAATGATTGACATCCGTTCGCACCAATGGGAATAGCGCAGCTCCTGAATCCTCTGTTGACAGCGGTGAGGGTGGGGAAGGGGCTCGTCACGTGATTAGTAGCCCAGCCGTTAAACCGATAAAGCTCGAGCTCTCCAGCGCATGGGTGACGTAAGACACCGCGCACGTGAGGGCAGATGCCGGTGTGGGGAGCCCATGTGTGACGTCAGGCACGTGAGTGCGTCTGTGTGACGTCACCTGTGGGGGAGCGCTCTTATTCAAAACCACCTCAATGGACATTTCTTATGATTTCAGTGGGACAACAACATTAATCACGGGTTTCATCACTGAATCCAGTGTTGTGAGATGTAAAGTTCCTGTTATGTGTCCGGCTGTGCCGTGTTGTTGGTGGAGTGGGCAGCGTGGTGTTTGTCTCGATTCGGGTCACAACACCAGAATTGCCAGCGGGGTCCACACACAGTGTATTAGTGACCAGAAAACCTCCCGTCCCTGCAGTCTCTGTCTCCTGGTAAACTCAACACCCTGACAATGTGGACCATAGACACCCCTTCCTCTCAGAGTCAGGGAATCATTCAGACAGCTGATCAAAGAGAGGAATTATATTTATTGGTCATTAAAGTTCGCCCAGATTCGTTTGGACGGATTTGATGTGAGTTCGGGGGTCACAGTGAAAGGGCCGGACGGCCGAACTCTCCCCGTTGTCCAAACATCCTTCCGGGTGAGGCGACCCTTCACCTGTGAATCTCCCGGGGTCGCCCGTTGTGTCCGCTGCTCCCGATGCGGCTCCTCTACACCGGTGACACCGGCTCCTCCGCAGTTGTGCGGGGTCGGGTTGTTTTTTCGGGGGGATCGATGTTATTTTTCCCATTTGCGGGAGGAGTGGGGTTTTGGGGGTTGATGATCGGGATGCCGTTCCGTTTTATGCGGGGGTTGGGTGGGAGTTTGATGTTTCTCTCTGAACGACTTTCATGTTCTTTGTTCCGTGGCTCACTGGAGAAGAAAACAAAAACTCAGAGCTGTTTATGGAGATCTGCTTTGATAATTAATTAACCTTTGAACTATCTGCTCCGAGCGGGATTTCCCGGTGTCCAAACATTTTCATTCCGATTCCCATTCCCGTTGCGACGTGTCAACCCATTGCCTCCTCTTGTGCCAAGATGAGGCCACCCTCAGGGTCCAGGATCAGCACCTTATATTCCGTCTGGTTACCCTCCAAACTGATGGCATGAATATCGATTTCTCCTTCCGCCGAACAAATCTCCCCCTCACCTCTCCCTCCCACTCCCTCTCTTCCTCTCTGACTTTTCACGTCCACTCACCTGCTGATCACTTCTCTCTGGATCCACTGCTCCATCCCTTTCTCCTATTCTCCACTCTCCTCTCCTATTAGATTCTATTTTCTTCTGCTCTTGAGCTTTCCCACCTACCTGGCTTCACCTATCACCCCCCAGCTCGGCATTTCCTCGCCCGCCCCGATTTTATTCAGATATTTCCTTCATTCCATCTCAGTCCTCAGTTCAACTGGAAACGTCGACTGTTAACTCTTTTCGATAGGAGCTGCCCGGCCTGCTGAGTTCCGCCAGCATTTTGTTGGTGTTGCTCTGGATTTCCAGCATCAGCAGACTTTGTTGTGTTTGTGATTTACATCTCCGCTGTCACTCACGCCTCCGGCCACTAGTGGCGCTGCAAGGACCTCCGGCCACCGATGACGCTGCACGGACCTCCGGCCACCGGTGGCGCTGCACGGACCTCCGGCCACCGGTGGCGCTGCACGGACCTCCGGCCACCGGTGGCGCTGCACGGACCTCCGGCCACCGGTGGCGCTGCACGGACCTCCGGCCACTGGTGGCGCTGCATTGACCTCCGTCCACGGGTGGTGCTGCGGCGAATATCCTGCTGAACGTCGGCCCGGTGCCCATCACAGTTGTCGCCGGCGGTTCTGCTATCGGGGAGGTGAGTAATGGAGTTTGTGTAAATCGGGGGTTTGCTGCAGTTGGAAAGGGCCGGGACCGAGTTCTGCCGGACGGCTGCAGACTCCGGGCTCTCCGGTCCCGCAGCCCCGGTTTTAGCTTTGCGCCCGAGCCCGGGCTGTGGGATCAGTCAGTTGTGGTTCCCAGGCTGGGAGGGGGTTTGGGGTGAAGGGGATCTGTCTGTGTGTGGGTAGAGGTTACGGGTGGACTGTGGGTGTGGGGGTGAGTGGTCGGAAAGATGTGGGACCCTAGGCCTGAAAGGGGGCGGTTGTTAGAAAGTGGGATGTCCTTTCAGCAGGGGTGCAGTGCTAATTGTTTTAGGTGCCGGAGCTGACAAAATACTTGCCATTTCCTATATCCCCTCTCTCACCCAGTTTGTGTACCTGCTGATTTCATGTACTGGGCAACCTCCTTGCCCCATTCGAGTAATGAACAGGTAAACAAATTGAGTGTGGTATATATATATATATCTTATGTCAAAATCAGATTTATTATCACAGGCAATTGAAGTGAAATTTGTTTGACTCAGCAACAGCAGTTGAATGCAATACATAAATACATATTCTGGCATAGATAATAAATTAAAACATAATAAATAAAAAACTAAATCATTATGCATAATGAATAGACCATAAGACAAAGGAGCAGAAGTAGGCCATTCGGCCCATCGAGTCTGCTCCGCCATTTTATCATGAGCTGATCTATTTTATCCTATTTAGTCCCACTGCCCCACCTTCTCACCATAACCTTTGATGCCCTGGCTACTCAGATACCTATCAATCTCTGCCTTAAAGACACCCAATGACTTGGCCTCCACTGCTGCCCGTGGCAACAAATTCCATAGATTCACCAATCTCTGACTATAAAATTTTTTTCGCATTTCTGTTCTGAAAGGGCGCCCTTCAATCCTGAAGTCATGCCCTCTCGTACTAGACTCCCCCATCATGGGAAACAACTTTGCCACATCCACTCTGTCCATGCCTTCTAACATTTGAAATGTTTCTATGAGGTCTCCCCTCATTCTTCTAAACTCCAAGGAATACAGTCCAAGAGCGGACAAACGTTCCTCATATGTTAACCCTCTCATTCCTGGAATCATTCTAGTGAATGTTCTCTGTACCCTCACCAAAGTCAGCACATCCTTTCTTAAATAAGGAGACCAAAACTGCCCACAGTACTCCAAGTGAGGTCTCACCAGCACCTTATAGAGCTTCAACATCACAGCCCTGCTCCTATACGCTATTCCTGTAGAAATGAATGCCAACATTGCATTCGCCTTCTTCACTACCGACTCAACCTGGAGGTTAACTTTAAGGGTATCCTGTACGAGGACTCCCAAGTCCCGTTGCATCTCAGAACTTTGAATTCTTTCCCCATTTAAATAATAGTCTGCCTGTTTATTTTTTCTGCCAAAGTGCATAACCATACACTTTCCAACATTGTACTTCATTTGCCACTTCTCTGCCCATTCTTCCAATCTATCCAAGTCTCTCTGCAGACTTTCCGTTTCCTCAGCACTACCGGCCCCTCCACCTATCTTCGTATCGTCAGCAAACTTAGCCACAAAGCCCTCTATTCCATAATCCAAATCGTTGATGTACAATGTAAAAAGAAGCGGCCCCAACACGGACCCCTGTGGAACACCACTGGTAACCGGCAGCCAACCAGAATAGGATCCCTTTATTCCCACTCTCTGTTTCCTGCCAATCAGCCAATGCTCTATCCACGTATGTAACTTTCCTGTAATTCCATGGGCTGTTATCTTGTTAAGCAGCCTCATATGTGGCACCTTGTCAAAGGCCTTCTGAAAATCCAAATATACAACATCCACTGCATCTCCCTTGTCTAGCCTACTGGTAATTTCCTCAAAAAATTGGTTGAATAGATTGTTAAAGATGTGTAAAAACAGAAATGATGTATATTAGAAAGTGAGGTAGTGTCCAAAGCTTTCAAAGTCCATTCAGGAATCAGATGACAGAGGGGAAGAAACTGTTCCTGAATCGCTGAGTATGTGCCTTCAGGCTTCTGTATCTCCTGACTGATGGTAACAGTGAGAAAAGGGCATGCCCTGGGTGCTGAAGGTCCTTTGTAATGGATGCTGCCTTTCTGAGACACCGCTCCCTGAAGATGTCCTGGATACTTTGTAGGCTAGTACCCAAGATGGAGCTGACTAGATTTACAACCTTCTGCAGCTTCTCACGGTCCTGTGCAGTAGCCCCTCCATACCAGACAGTGATGCAGCCTGTCCAAATGCTCCCCACAGTGCAGCTATAGAAGATTTTGAGCTTGTTTGTTGTCATGCCAAATCGCTTCAAACTCCTAATAAAGTACAGCTGCTGTCTTACCTTCTTTATGACTACATCGATATGCTGGGACCACGTTAGATCCTCAGGGATCTTGATGCCCAGGAATTTAAAGCTACTCACTCTCTCCACTTATGATCACTCTTATGATGATCGGTACGTGTTCCCCCGTCTTACTCTTCCTGAAGTCCACAATCAGCGCTTTCGTCTTACTGACATTGAGTGCCAGGTTGTTGCTGTGGCACCATTCCACTAGCTGGCATATCTCACTCCTGTACGCCCCCTCGTCACCACCTGAGATTCGACCAACAATAGTTGTATTGTGGGTAAATTTGTAAATGGTGTTTGAGCTGTGCCCAGCCACACAGTCATGTGTATACAGAGAGTAGAGCGGTGGGCTAAGCACACACCCCTGAGGTGCGCCAATGTTGATCGTCAGCGAAGAGGATATGTTATTACCAATCTGCACAGACTATGTTCTTCTGGTTAGGAAGATGAGAATACAATTACAGAGGCCCAGGTTCTGCAACTTCTCAATTAGGATAGTGGGAGTGATGGTATTAAATGCGGAGCTGTAGTCGATGAACAGCAGCCTGACATAGATGCTTGTGTTGTCCAGGTGGTCTAAAACCGTGTGAAGAGCCATGGAGATTGCATCTGCCATTGACCTATTGTGACGATAGGCAAATTGCAGTGGGTTCAGGTCCTTGCTGAGGCGGGAGTTCATTTCAGTCATAACCAACCTCCCAAAGCATTTCATCACTGTCGATGTAAGTGCTACCGGGCAATAGTCCTTAAGGCAGCCCACATTCTTCTTCTTTGGCGCTGGTATAATGGTAAACCAAGATGAAAGAAATATATCAATTCCAGAGCTCCACAGAAATATAGTGATAGTTAAAACATTAACAATAGTATAGCCTATCAGTACATTTCAGTGTATAACTGGTACAATAAAACATATAATAATTTAATAATATGACAAAGTATTACATGGTTGTACTCACTAATTATCATAAAATATAATTATCAAGCAAGTAAAGAAAAAGACAGTAATCATGTATTTTACCAATTTAAAAATAATTACCTACTTACCAAATGCCACCAATGAGAAGTTTCACAATAATTTCCACAAAGGGTCAGGTGTAATATGTATTCGTGGGTCTGAAGCAACTCTTGTCCTGGTATCATCTGCTGATCTGTGGTACTGCAGCCATGTTGTGACATACGGCTCAGGATTCCACTGAACGAGAGGAGGTCTGTGTAGTTTAACAAACATAAGTGCTGATACATGATCTATGAGAGTCCTTGAGTGTGTTGTTGTTATTATCAAGTTGATGTGACTGAATCCTCTCTCACACTCAGCAGTACTAATAGGAATAACTTGTGAACAGCTCAGTAATGGGCGTAAATCTTGGGGGATGCAGCGTCCACGATCCTCCACATAATCTCTGAAGGCATTTATTACAGAGGAAGAAGAAAGCTTAAGCCTCTTACAGAGAGATGATATTGCAGCTTCTCCATCATTCTCCATCAGGCAGAAGGTACCGAAGCATCCGGGCTCACACAACAAGACTGCGTAACAGCTTCTTCTCCCAAGCCATCAGACTCCTCAATACCCAGAGTCTAGACTGACATCCACATCATTTATTATTATATTGTTATTTGTCCGCTACTGTGCCTATTGTCTTGTTTATAAATTATTGTACTGCCCTGCACTGTTTTTGCACACTTTATGTTGTCCTGTGCAGGTCTGTAGTCTAGTGCAGTTTTTTAATGTTGTTTTTATGTAGTCTAGGGTAGCCTTGTGCAGTCTCACATAGTCTAGTGTAGTTTTGTGTTGTTTTATGTAGCACCAGAATCCTGGAGAAACGTTGTCTCGTTTTTACTGTGTACTGTACCAGCAGTTTATGGTCGAAATGATGATAAAATACGACTTGACTTGGAAAAAAAAATTAAGCAGTATTTTAGCAGGCCAGTTATCTTTATCAAGGACACACATTTCATTTGGCTGGGAATTAATACATACTTTGAGGTTTAGAAGTTTGAGAACTTTTCAAGGATGTTGCCGTGAACATAAGGTGCTGCAGATTGTTTATAAGACGAGCAAGAAATTGTCGATAGTTAATGGAGACAATTTTGTTGTTGCTTGTTAAGGTAATTTCTCCAAATTTCCCCTTTTCAACTGCCTCTTGAGCTTCTAGAGTTTTTGTACCAGGTTGGTCTTTCAGTCCATGCAGTGATCTTCTGATCCATTGGGTCAGTTTGTCTGCATAAACAGTCGTAGTAGTGTGTTTCTGTAAACACTCTGACAGTAAACCAAGTTCATGCAACGTGTCATACGTTAGAGCGAAGTCCAATAGAAACTGTCCTGAAGAATCTTTTCAACAGACCTTCATAGGTTTTTCTGTCACTCCCAGATCCTGTTTCATTCTTCATTGCTTTTTCAAAGTGAAAACACAGTGCTTCATAATTTTGTCACACTGCTGAAACTGTTCGAAATGAGCTAGCCACGCACCTGGTGCCCAGAACACGGCCTATTTTGCAAATTTGTTGTTCTAGTTGAGAGGCACATTCAGACAGTTCCTTTTGATTTGGAGGTGATCTACTGTAAACAGAGTAGAATTTGTCCATAAATGATTGAAAATGATTAATTCCGTGAACTTCTCTCACTGAATCACCTACTGCAAGTTCTAATCTGTGACTAAGACCGTGCCAATTTGTCACAGGGTAATGTTCCTTGAGAATTGTAGCAACACCAGATTTGACAGCAGGCATTACGTTCGCCCGATCACTAGCAAATGCTACAAGGTTCTGTTTCAAGTAAGAGTCATCAAACCCATGGTTCATGAGACAATTCAGAAGATGCTTAACAATAGTTGCAGCTTTCTGATCAGGCAGTTCAATTAGATCTAAAAACATAAAATGGGGATCACCTTCCTTATCACGTTTCAAATAAACTATTTCGGTGGTCTTAATGCTCAGGCTTGTTGATTGATCAATGAGAACAGAAAATTTGCCATTTTTTCTGTTTGATATGCTAGCAAATTTTCTTTTTCATATTAATGGCTACTGTTGAAGTCAGAAGTTTACATACACCATACACCACTCAGTTTTACACAATTCCTGACATTTAATCCAAGAAAACATTCCCTGTCTTAGGTCAGTTAGGATCAGTACTTTATTTTAAGAATGTGAAATATCAGAATAATAGTAGAGGGTGTAAAAGAGGCTTACCAGGATATTGTCTAGATTAGAGGGCATGAGCTATAACGAGAGGTTGGACAAACTTGTGTTGTTTTCTCCAGAGCGGCGCAGGCTGGGCTGAGACTAGATGAACGTTTATAAGATTACGAGAGGAATAGATAGAGTGGACAGACAATATATTTTTCCCGGGGGTTGAAATGTCTAACACATTTAAGGTGAGAGGAGATGTGAGCGGCAAGTTTGTTTCTTTCCACAGAGTAGTGAGTAGCTGGAATGCTCTGCTTGGGTTGATGGGAGACCCCCACCAGTCACGTGATCCCATTTGCCCGTCGCATTTAACCACAGATGTAACAAGCCCTTTGTGCATGCTCACAGTCTCCGGGTGAGCCGTGTTTTCCTTTCCGCTCAGTGCTGGACTGGATTGGATCATCTGCAGGATTGGGAAAGTGTCTTCGCCTCCTGGGTCGGGGTGCCAGGGGTTGGGATCACTGTCTGTGGGCCAAAGATATCACTTTCCCATCGGTGTGTATTGAGACCGATCCCGAGCGGGGAGATCTGATGTTGGCCGTGAGCCCTGAACCGAAAGCCAATTACTCATTTAGTACCCAGTTATCTGGGCTCTTCAAAAAATGTGTCGACTTCACTTAATCTGCATTGAACGATCCAAACCAGGAGCCCAGGCTGCCTATTTCCGCAGAATTCCCGCCAACAGCTTCAGTGAGGCTGTGTGCCACAGATCTGCCCCACCCTCCGCTTTGCGATGCAAATTCATGTCGTGTGTCCCTCAGTCACCGGATGGGTGGTGATGCTTCCTCCATGTTGCGTTGGGGAAATCTGATGTTGGCCACCGAGTCCTGTTAACTTCCCCCAACTCGCCTCATTTCCTGAGGCTCCTCGCATTTGTCCTGAAGCTTTATGGATCTTGTGTCTTCTCCCCGACTAGAGTGGGTGAGAAAGGAGAACGTCCCAGGTTTTGGGGATCTTTGATTTCACTGCCTACTTTACCGAGGGACTGGGAAGTCTAGGGGGAGAGAATGGTTTCTGTGATGTGCTGATCTGTATCCAAAGTTCTCTGCTGTTCCTCGCAGTCACAGGCAGAGTAGTTACCATACAAAGTGTGAAGAGTCTGGGTGGGAAACTTTCTATGGTGTGTTGATAAAAATTTGGTGAGGGTCAAAGGGCATATGCCAAAATTCTTATTGTTTGTTCTAACTATGTCATTTTATGAGCTTTTATTATGTGCGATTAATTCAGTATCTGTGTATCAGTGATCGTCCTTGATCCCTTCTCCCACCTGGTTCCTTCTGCTCATCCCTGCCCATCTTGTTCAACCTCTGTTTAGTCTCCTGCCACCCGCTTCAGTGGTATGCATCAACCATCTGGGTCAACCTCGGTCCACCCTGTATCCCACCACCTCAATGTTATATATCAGCAATCTTTCTTTTACCCTTTGTCTTCATTGTGAAGTGTTCTTTTGCACATTTGGCCTTGCTGAGTTATTTCCAGAATCAGTTTTTGTTAGCTGGAATGCCAGAGGGTCATCAGGTTCCAGTTCTGTTGTGCATTGGTGTGGAGATGCTAGTTATTGAACTGTGACTGGCTGACACACTGCAGCATTTTACTGGCAGCAAAGAGTACTGGGAGAGTTGGTGCTTCGGCTATAATCCTGTGATCTACATTCCAGGCATATGGAACTGTTGGTGTTTTGGCTTTGACTTTGGTTAGTGCTTCTACAGATGGGGCTGGATGGTCGTCCTTCTGCAATGAAGCAGAAATTTCGAGCAGCTGGAGGAGGGATGTATGGTTAAGTAAACCTACTGAATGCTGAAAAGCCTGGACACAGTGGATATGGAGAGGATGTCCCCATTAGACAGAGAGTCTGATCTGACAGCACAGTCTCAGAATAAAAATGCTTCCCTTTAAAACTGAGATGAGGAAAATTTTTTGGCCTAAAGATATCTGATCTGTGGAATTTGTTGCCACAGAGGTTGGTTGAGGCTGCCATTTGAGTAATTTTATAACAGAGATTAATATATTCATGATTGCTAAGTAGCTTCAGGGTTACAGGAGGAAGGCAGGAATATGGGGTTGGAATAAAACTCAGCCATGGTTGAGTGGTGGGGCAGACAAGATGGATTGAATCACCTAATTCTGTTCCTGTCTCTTATGTCTCACCATGTCTTATGCCATATCGTTTTGTGACGTGTGAGGGACAATAAAAGATTGTTCACTGAGATCATTATACCTGCCTTCAATGTTTAGCTTTCTGAGTTTTGTTCTTAGTAACATTAAGCAGAAATGTTTGGTTCTCCTTTTTATTGTTAATGTGCTTCATTACCTTTCGTGTTACAGTTAGACCTGCAGTGAGAGATTCATTGGAAGAAAACCCCAACTGGAAGCAAACCACGACTCAAATGAGGGAACAACAACATCTGAACCAGCCCGAGGATTTTGAGCATTAACTGGAGAGAACCCATCTGATTTGGAGGATCCAGTGATTCATCAGGAGAAAGTTTGGTGAGTCTCATTTACTCAAACACTGGTCCTTTAGGCATTACATACCTGCACAAAGGAAGGTAGGAAATAGTTGGAGTGAGACTGAATGTGCCCAGAAGTACCAGTTATGCCTCTGTCAGACCCAGTTGCAATCACTCCAGGTCTGGTAATGTGTTTCCAGCAGCCCAGCCCTTTAAAACCACTCACATTCTGTGGAAGTTGAATCCGGATAAAGTCACTCAGAGACTGTATAAGTACAAACTCGTTTTTCCAAGCACCCGGAGCTTACTCAGTTCGTCGCTCAAACAGGAACAGTCTATGACTGTACCTGCCCTATCCAGTAACTGACTAACAATTCCCCTTACACCACAGGTATATCTGTCCAGATACCCCCCACACAAGACAGGCTGGAGCCAAAGTTATTTACAACATGACAGCCCCTAAAGACAAATTACAAAGTAGTCATCATGGCTTACACACACAGAACAGACTGAAGCTGTCCTATCTCTATGCATGAGTGCACAGGGAGATAAGCATCCTGAAACCCTAGCTAGCTACCCTCAAGAAGAAATATGGCTCAGCATGGCTCAGCACATCTGTTGATCATCAGCAGTTTCTTTCAGAAAAACAGGCTGCTATTGTTTAACGAAGTGTTAACCCTTTTACATACTTTATCATTCCCTCCTTTTGATTATTACTTGATCTACAAAGCAGTAATTTTTTACAGAGAAAGCAACAATGGTAATGATAACAATCATATGTACAACTATTAGGCCATAATGCAATATCATGCCCCACATATTACCGAACAGGCCTTCGAAGACCACCATTTCGACCCTTTGGTGAACCCGTGTAAATCCTGCCCTACTTTCTTGATGCTGTCAATCTCCTTGGCAGTGTGCTCGGAGAGGGATGTAATGTTAGTAGAGTCATCAGGGATATAGGTGCAGCATTCTGTGTCAGTAATAGCACAGGTTCCCCCTTTCTCAGCCAGGATAAAACCTAAAGCCTTACGATTCTATAGGACTGTTTGCCGGATTGCAATCATTTCAGTGGATATTTCTGTTACTTGGGCCTGTGTTTCTGTCAGGGCCCCTGCAGTATTGTGGCCAGCTCCTCAAGTGCTGTAGCCAAATTGATTCTCTCTCATGAATTCCTGGCTACTCCATAGGAGAGAAAAGCGATCATCCAAAATCGCTCAGTCTCAGTTATTCCTCTCCGCTGTTGGGCACCTGCAAGTATGGCCAGGATGCATGTTTCCCAGTATAGGAAGTTCTGTTTGGTGGGGGCCTGAGATACCATCCCTCAAGACACTGACAGCCACAGTCATCTCTGACTGAACCACAGTTCCTCACCTCACTTCCCCGGGTGATATTTGAGAAAGCCCAGGCTGGGAGTTCCTCAGTCTGGTTGAGCGGGATTACTGACATTGGAATCATAGTTTTACCATGCTGGGAAATTTCAGTACAAACCCAGCAGGCCCCTACTTCTACCTGTTTGGCATAGGTGTGACAGAAAGGTGTTAACATGGGGGCCCCCGGATTCTGGGGTGAGCCCTCTCAAAGATGTAAACACGAACACCACTATTAACCAATACATTTTCCTTTAGTCCAAGAGAGTCCGTCTACTCAGTTCCTTCAGTAACACATTTGTAGTCTGTTTGATGTATCCACTGAGATTGCCCCTTCAGTTTCACAGCGTGGGAGTGGTCAGTAACTCCTGATGTGGTCCTCTCCACTGAGGTCCGAGTTTCCCTCAATTCCAGTTCTTGATCAGGACAAAATTCCCAAGTTCTATGGTGGAATAGTCACTCCTCTCTGTGGGGTAGTTCTCTTCCTTGTAAGCCTGCCATACCTGCGAATGTAATGCTTGGAGAATTTTGGTTAGTTGGCCCGTAGTCATGTACAATTTCCGGAAGATTATTTATGTACAACTCCAAATGCATAACGGGAATCTGTGTAAACGTTCGCACTTTTGTCTGTTGCAAGGATACAGGCACGAGTCGGAGCAAGCAGCTCAGCCTTCTGGGTGGAGACAGCTGCCTCAAAAGAGGCTTGCTCAACTATTTCACTGTCCGTCACTATCGCATAGCCAGAATATCGTGCTGGATTCACAAAGAGCTTCCATCCTCATAAAATATTGCCTCGGGATTGAGGGGATGTTGCGAAATGGGTGGGAGAGTCTGTCCTTCTCTCACGGTGATCCGGATAGGGAGCAGTTGGTGTGGCCGACTTCATGGCCTGAAATTGCCCAGAGATGGGGTATAACATCTTGGGTTCGGTCAATATTAAAAGTGTGCCTTACCAGATGTCCCGTCTTCACCTCAGACTCCTTCCAGTATCGGAGTTGGCCCGCGGCAGAGTCTTGCCAGTCTCCCTTGGTGCTGGGGACTTGTTTTGTCAGGGTGTAGGCAAGGAACTCCAGTTTCTTCCCTCGGAGAGGTCCCAGAGTGCTATCCTTGTCTGTGCAGAGAATCTTGACTTACAATGGTTAGAGCAAGTCTCTCCCTGCTAGATTACACCTCAGACTGGTGGTGACTGTAAATGAAACCACACACTGGGTCCCCCTGGAATTCCACCTTCAGTGGCTGGGTACGTGAATAAGTACGTTCTGTGCCTTCAAACCCAGACAGAGTGATTGTAGAATCTGATAGCTGGAATCCCTTTTCCAATACTATTTTCCGATACCTGGTTGAGAGTGGTTGTGGTTGCCCCCATATCAATCATAAACAGAATTGGAATTCCAGCAGCTTGCAATATTACATTGGGCTCTTCCCGAGGGGTGGTACTCATGGTAGGAAGCATCCTTGCTTGTCAATTTCTATATGGATTGTTGTCCCCACCTGTCCCTTGGTAGGTTTTTGTTCCCATTTCTGATCCCCAGATATAGCTTGCTCGCGTCCTTCACCCTGCTGAACATATTCACCTTTAATATTAGTGCTCTTCGGGGTTGATCAGGATTCGAAAGTCGGCTCGCAATAGTATGTCAAAGCTCGTCGCATTCGATTTTGTTCACTGTCAGGCCAATCCATATTATTTGTTTTAATCATGTTGGCTAACTTAGTTGGTAAGCATTGGAACAGTAAGACATCAAACTGGGCAGACGGATTCCCATCATTAAAGGCTTGGTCTCCTGTGAAAGTGCCGTAGCAGGCCACAAATCGCTCCCAATAGTCTGGTCCCGATTCCCCAGGCTTAGGTTTGCATTCAAGTACTTTAGTGATGTTTACAGGTTGCCGGAGGGCCCTTTCCAAGGCTTGAATAATCCGGTCTGTCTGTTCATTCTCATTATGGTTTCCCACTGGTAACTCCTGATAGGTTTGGTATCTCAATTCTGCCTTTCATTTCCCCCTCCTCAGCTCAGAGAATCGTGCAGCAGAGACAGAATAAATCTTGCGGTGTCACTTTATACATTTGTGTAGTACTGCGGACATACTGAGCAAACTGTGCTGGTTTTTCTTTTCTATCTGGGGCCTGATTCATGATCATTATCATTTCTTAAGGCTTCCAGGGTGCATACAGAGGAATCACTGAGGGCTGTCCCTCCTCCTGCTCGTGGATTGGGCAGCATTTGGGTGGGCAATTGTCTTTGTGGAGCCATTAACTCTGGGGTTTTATTGGATTCTTCCCTCCCTGTCTCGGAATAATCCTCAGTATTCCCTGTGTGGATCTCTTTTACCCGAGCGGCCGCCGTATCTGAGCACTGGGAGGATTGGGGTTCAGGAGCACTGGGTGCACTTGGACAGTGTGCAAAGGCTCTTGTGAGAAAATCCTTCATTACCCGTTAACAGGCCTACGAGATAGGTTGTGTGAGAGTGCAGATGAACCCAATCGAACCCAAAGGAGATCAAAGTTCTTAGTGCCAGTGATTTGCTAGCTGTAAGAATGAATACCTCTCTATATAAAATTCACTGTGCACATTTTGTCACTGGGTGGAAAAAATGCACAGTACAAGATTTTTGTGCGCACTGGTCAATTAGAAGGGACATTGGTGGGAAGGTGGGGAGACCTCCAGTGTCCCTGATGCCCTCACCTGCAACAGGAGTTCCCAACCTTTTTTGCACCGCAGACTGGTTTATTATTGACAATACTCTTGTGGACCGGCCGACTCGGGGTGGGGCGGGGTAGAGTTACCAAGGGACAAGGATAGCAGTCAAATAAGTTGTGTTTACTCTGAGAAAGACTACAATGACCATGAAGCCTTGCACGGGCACTTGTGTGTGCATGCGTGTACGTACCGATTTTTTTTCTACAAATTGTTTTTGGCGATTCTGTTCAGTGAAACTACGCTGTACATACATTATTTCTACTTTACATAGGCTGGGTATTTATCGTATCATTCCAGCTTTTACTTTATATTACTGTTATATAGTGATAAGTCAATTATAAGTCACTTGTAAGTCATCATAACATTTTAAGTAACGTTTGGATATTAAACACACAGCACATATTTTCCCCGTATGAACATATAAAATCATTGCAACACACCAATATCGCTGAATCAATGGGAGCCCTGGGCTTGTTTCCCTGCAACAAGACGGTGCCATCGAGGGGTGATGGGAGACAGCGATATTCGAAGGGGGTTCCTTATGTCCAGTCTATTCCACAATTTAGTTTTCATTGCATTCATTGCAGAAAACCCCTCTTTGCAGAGATATGTTGGAAATGGAATCAACGTTTTTCGTGCTTTCGTGGCTATCCCAAGATATTCAGCCTTGACTTTGATCCGGAATGCCGGCAGAGATGTTATGTCAAATGTACTTTTCAGCCCACCGTCATTTGCAAGCTCGAGGAGTCGATCTTCTTCCCGTGCTGACATGGATGACGTGTGCGGTTTGACCTCTCATGCGTGCAAGTTCAGCAGAGCAGTGGGCATGATAGAGAATGAGGAAGGGTGCAGCTGACTCATATCGCCAAATCATATCGTTGCCTCGCGGCCCGGTACCGGTCCATGGCCCGGTGGCTGGGGACCACTGACCTACAAGATGTGCATCCAGCTGCAGCTTGTAACCCTGCACTTTAAGGAGTTGGAACTTGAGATGGATGAATTCCGGATCATCCAGGAGTTGGAGGGGTTGATAGATATAACATGAAGAGAGGTGAGTTACACTCAAGGTGCAGGACACAGGAAACTGGGTGAGAGTCAGGAAGGGGAATGAGGTTAAATAGCCATCGCAGAGTACTCTTGATGCTATCCTGCATAACAACAGGTGGGCCACTTTAGAAACTGCTCGGGGTCGGGAAATTACCTGGCAGAGGAAAGTCAAAGCGGTGACAAGGGATTTGTTAGTTCAGGAATTTAAACTAGCAGAGGTCTAATATTCTAGTGGTAAGTTTGGCTTGTGCGAGTGTGGGGAGTCGGGTGTGTTGGTTAAACAGAGTTGGAAAGAAACTGTTCCCAAATCTGGCCGTACGAGTCTTCAAGCTCCTGAACCTTCTCCTGGAGGGAAGAGGGACGAAAAGTGTGTTGGCTGGGTGGGTCGTGTCCTTGATTATCCTGGCAGCACTGCTCCGACAGTGTGCGGTGTAAAGTGAGTACAAGGATGGAAGATTGGTTTGCGTGATGCGCTGCGCCGTGTTCACGATCTTCTGCAGCTTCTTTCGGTCCTATGGATGTTATGTTGACTTGTAGAAGACATTGGTGAGGCCTAATTTGGAGTCTTGTTTGTAGTTGTGGTCACCTACCGACAGGAAAGATGTAAAAGAGGTTGAAAGAGTTCAGAAAAAATTCACAAGGATGTTGCCAGGTCTGGAGGACTTGGGTTATTGGGAAAGATTGAACAGATCAGGACTTTATTGCTTGGAATGTGGAAGATTGAGGGGAGATTTGATTGTGACAGAGGTGCATAGATAGGGTAAATGCAAGCTGGCTTTCTCCACTGGGATTGGGTGGGCTACAACCAGAGGCCATGGGTCAAGGGTGAAAGCTGAAAGGGTAGGGGAACATGAGGGGAAACGTCTTCACACAGACCGTCATCCAGGTGTGGAATGAGCAGCCAGCACACCCGGTGCCTGCAAGCTCAAGTTGAACATTTCAGAGGTTTGTACAGGTACCCGGATGGTAGGGGTATGGCAGTAGAAAGTTTAAGTAGCTCGGCACCAACTAGATGGGTCAAAGGGCCTGTTTCTGTATTGTATTATTCTATGACTGTGACAAGAACCTGAAATAATACAAAAACTCACTTTAAGTCCTTTTACTAGCTGTGCGGACCAACCATTCATCTCAGCAGGAATTGTTTATATGGTGTTAAATCTGTGGCAGTTAATAATACATAAAAGAAAAGTTAATAATACATAAAAGAAAATCCCAGCTGCACGTCGACAAAGGCTATTTGTGTGAGAGTGTTTCAGTTACTGTGGGGCCAGGCACCCATGCAGCTCAGTGGGAACAGGGAATAATACCAATGGAGAGAGTCAAACTGAGCCAGGTCACAGATTGGGGATGGTAGAAACATAGAAAAAAAAACTACCCCATAACACGGGCTCTCTGGCCCACAAAGCTGTGCCGAATATGTCCATACCTGAGAAATTACCTCTAATTTTCTGAGCTCCATATACCTGTCCAGGGGTCTCTTAAAAGGCCCTATTGTATCCACCTCTGCCACCGTTGCCAGCAGCCCATTCCACACACTCAGCACTCTCTGCGTAACAAAACTTACCCCTCACATCTCCTCTGAACCCATTCTCATAGAGACAGGAAGAACATCAGAGAATTTGATGGTCATTCCAGATACCATCACTGTGCGCAGTTAGAAGATGATTTCTTGCTCTAACTTGGGTTGAACTTCACTGTAACAGCGTGATGCCAGATCACACCTTGACAGCTCAAGTGATCTCATCTGAAATGTTGTCCTGCACCCATTGATGGATTTTGTAAATCTTTTTACAGGTTAAAAATGACAGGGAATTTGTCTACGGGAATCTTGAACACAACACACCAGTTTTGCTGTCTCTGTCCAGATATTTAAGAAGTGGAGCAAGGGATTCACTCGATCATCTGACTGACTGGCACGCTCGTCATTTTACACAGGGAGGAACCCATTCACCTGCTCAGACAGTGGGAATGGATTCAGTCAGTAATCTCAACTGAAGGTACATCAGCAAGTTCACACTGTGCAACTCCATTCCCTGTTAGTGTTTGCTCTTTTGTTTGCCCTCTCTTTGGCTTTTATGTTGGCTTTGGCTTCTCATTTCAGCCACGGTTGTGTCCTCCTGCCTTTCCAATGCTTCCATTTCTTTGGAATGTATCGATCACTTAGCTCCTGAATTGCTCCCAGAAACTCCAGCCATTGCTGCTCAGTTGTCACTCCGACCTTTTCCTTTCCAAACAAGTTTGGCCAGCTTCTCCGTCATGGAAACATGGAGAAGTTCAGTTCTGAAACAGGCTATTCGGCCCATCTATTCAATGCCAAAAAAACATTTAAGCTGTCCAATGCAACCACCTGCACTGGGACCATTGCCCTCCGTACCCCTACCATCCAGGCTTCCATCGAAACCTCTTCGAAATGGTGAAACCGAGCTCATATTCACCACTTGTGCTGGCATTTCATTCCACACTCTCATGACCATTTCAGTAAAGAGATTTTCAAAATGTTCCCGTTAAATTTTCACCCATGGCCTCCGGTTGTCATCCCACCCAACCTCAGTGGAAAGAGCTGCTTGCATTTACCCTATCTATACCCTTATAATTTTGTATACTTCGAACAAATCTTCAATATATAATTTCCTTGTTTATGTTTAGAGCCTTTTTTAGGGGTATAGGATGATGAGGGGCATTGATTGTGTGGATAGCCAGAGGTTTTCTGCCAGGGCTGAAATGGCTAACACAAGGGGGCAGAGTTTTAAGGTAATTGGAAATAGATACCGAGGGGATGTCAGGGGTAAGTTTTTTACACAGCGAGTGGTGGGTGCATGGAATGCACTGCCAGCTATTTGTGTGAGAGTGTTTCAGTTACTGTGGGGCCAGGCACCCATGCAGCTCAGTGGGAAGAGGGAATAATACCAATGGAGAGAGTCAGACTGAGCAGGTCACAGATTGGAGATGGCAGAAATTCCCCATTCTTATTGAGACAGGAAGAGCATCAGAGAGTTTGATGGTCATTCCAGATACCAGCACTGTGACCAGTGAGAAGATGATTTCTCTCTCCAGCTTGGGTTGAACTTCACTGTAACAGCGTGATGCCAGATCACACCTTGACAACTCAATTCATCTCTTCTGAAACGTTGTCGTACACCCATTGATGGATTTTGTAAATATTTTTACAGGTTAAACACGACAAGGAATTTGTCTGCAGCAATCTTGAGCACAACACGCCAGTTTTGCTGTCTCTGTCCAGATACTTAAGAAGAGGAGCAAGGGATTCACTCTATCATCCTTCCTGCTCAGACTGTGGGGAGGGATTCACTCGATCATCTGACTGACTGGCACGCCTGTCATTTTACACAGGGGAGAGGCCATTCATCTGCTCAGACTGTGGGAATGGATTCAGTCGGTCATCTCAACTGAAGGTACATTAGCAAGTTCACACTGGGACGAGGCCCTTCACCTGTTCTGTGTGTGAGAAGGGATTCAGTCGGTCTTCCCACCTGTGGACACACCAGTCAGTTCACACTGGGCAGATGTTGGTAATCTGCTGAATTTGTGGGGAAGGATTCACTAGGTCATCTGACCTAATGGCTCACCAGCGAGTTCACACTGGAGAGCAGCTGTTCACCTGCTCAGACTGTGGGAAGGGATTCACTCGGTCATCCGCCCTACTGAGACACCAGTCAGTTCACACCAGGGAGCGGCCGTTCACCTGCCCGGACTGTGGGAAGGGATTTACTTGCTCATCTAAACTGAAGCTACATCAGAGGGTTCACACTGGAGAGAGGCCATTCACTTGCTCAGACTGTGGGAAGGGATTCAGTTCGTCATCTCAACTGAAGATACATCAGCGATTTCACACTGGGGAGCGGCCGTTCACCTGCTCGGACTGTGGGAAGGGATTCACTTCGTCATCTGAACTGAAGGGACATCAGCGATTTCACACCGGTGAGAAGCCGTTCACCTGCTCAGACTGTGGGAAGGGATTCACTCGGTCATCTGACCTACTGGTACACACGTCAGTTCATACTGGGGAGAGGCCGTTCAAATGCTCAGACTGTGGGAAGGGATTCACTCAGTCATCTAAACTGAAGGTACATCAGAGAGTTCACACTGGGGAGAGGCCATTCACCTGCTCAGTGTGTGGGAAGGGGTTCACTTGGTCATCCAACCTAAAGGCACACCAGCGAGTTCACACAGGGGAGCTGCCGTTCACCTGCTCAGACTGTGGGAAGGGATTCACATACTCATCTCATCTGAAGGGACATCAGCAAGTTCACACAGGGGAGAGGCCGTTCACCTGCTCAGACTGTGGGAAGGGATTCACTCGGTCATCTCATCTGAAGGGACACCAGTCAGTTCACACTGGGGAGAGGCCGTTCACCTGCTCAGTGTGTGGTAAGGGATTCACTCAGTCATCTCAACTGAAGGGACACCAGTCAGTTCACACTGGGGAGAGGCCATTCACCTGCTCAGAATGTGGGAAGGGATTCACTCGGTCATTCCACCTACTGAGACACCAGCGACTTCACACTGGGGAGAGGCCGTTCACCTGTTCAGACATTGGGAAGAGATTCTCTCAGCCAAATCAACCAAATGTGCATGACTGAGTTCACCCTGGGGAGAGGCCGTTCCCCTGCTGTGAATGTGGGAAAGGATTCACTCAGTCATCTAACCTTATGTAACTCTCGCTTCAGCTAGCAGCTTAATATAGGGGGTGATAGCCCCCCTGCCCGGCCAAACTTAAGAAATCTCGTTTGGGTGGATGCTGCGTGATGTGTCCCCTGTTACAAATCAGTACCCGGAAATAATAAACAGTACACAATATATGATTAAACGATTGAGCTTTATAATTCTTACTTTGACTGAGGCTGAGGAACTGGTGTAGGGGGCAGGGTTTCAGATTTCAGGATCATTGGGATCTCTTCTGGAGCAGGTGGGACCTGTACAAGAGAGATGGGTTATACCTGAACTATAAGGGGACCAATATCGTTTCAGGGAGGTTTGTTAGTACTATTGGGGAGGCTTTAAACTAGATTTGCAGGGGGATGGGAACCAGAGTGCCAGAGCTGACAGTGTGGCTGCGGTGAAAATAAATGATGTTGAAAGTTTAAGCAAATCCGCTGATAGAAAGGTTGTGAGTGGTTGTAAAAATCTTCTGAGGTGCATACATTTCAATGCTAGGAGTATTGCGGGGAAGGCGGATGAGTTGAGGGTGTGGGTTGACACGTGGAATTATGACGTTATAGCAATTAGTGAAACTTGGCTACAGGAGGGGCAGGACTGGCAGCTTAATATTCCAGTGTTCCGATGTTTCAGATGTGATCGAGGCAGAGGAATGAAAGGTGGGGGAGTAGCATTGCTTGTTAGGGAAAATATTACAGCAGTGCTCAGGCAGGACTGAGGATTAGAGGGCTTGTCTACTGAGTCCTTCTGGGTGGAGCTGAGAAACAGGAAAGGTATGGCCACATTAGTGGGATTGTATTACAGCCCACCCAATAGTCAACGAGACTTGGAAGAGCAAATCTACAGAGAGATAGCAGGCAACTGCAGGAAACATAAAGTTGTGGTGGTAGGGGATTTTAATTTTCCATACATTGATTGGGACTCCCATACTGTTAGGTGTCTAGACGGTTTAGAGTTTGTAAAATGTGTTCAGGAAAGTTTACTAAATCAGTATATGGAGGCACCAACTGGAGGGGGTGCAATATTGGATCTCCTGTTAGGAAACGAGTTAGGACAAGTGACGGAAGTCTGTGTAGGGGAGCACTTTGGTTCCAGTGATCATAACACTATTAGTTTCAACTTGATCATGGACAAGGATAGATCTGGTCCCAGGGTTGAGGTTCTGAACTGGAAGAGGGGCAAATTTGAAGAAATGAGAAAGGATCTAAAGAGCGTGGATTGGGACAGGTTGTTCTCTGGCAAAGGTGTGATCGGTAGGTGGGAAGCCTTCAAAGGAGAAAGTTTTGAGAGTGCAGAGTTTGTATGTTCCTGTCAGGATTAAAGGCAAAGTGAATAGGAATAAGGAACCTTGGTTCTCAAGGGATATTGGAGCTCTGATAAAGAAGAAGAGAGAGTTGTATGACATGTATAGGAAACAGGGAGCAAATAAGGTGCTAGAGGAGTATAAAAAGTGCGAAAAAAAACTTAAGAAAGAAATCAGGAGGGCTAAAAGAAGACATGAGGTTGCCTTGGCAGTCAAGGTGAAGGATAATCCAAAGAGCTTTTACAGGTATATTAAGAGTGAAAGGATTGTAAGGGATGAAATTGGTCCTCTTGAAGATCAGAGTGGTCGGCTATGTGTGAAGCCAAAAGAAATGGGAGAGATCTTAAATGGTTTTTTTGCGTCTGTATTTACTAAGGAAACTGGCATGAAGTCTATGGAATTAAGGGAAACAAGTAGTGAGATCATGGAAACTGTACAGATTGAAAAGGAGGAGGTGCTTGCTATCTTGAGGCAAATTAGAGTGGATAAATCCCCAGAACCTGACAGGGTATTCCCTCAGATCTTGAAGGAGACTAGTGTTGAAATTGCAGGGGCCCTGGCAGATATATTTAAAATGTCGGTATCTACGGGTGAGGTGCTGGAGGATTGGAGGATGGCTCATGTTGTTCCGTTGTTTAAAAAAGGATCTAAAAGTAATCTGGAAAATTATAGGCCGGTAAGTTTGACGTCGGTAGTAGGTAAGTTATTGGAAGGAGTACTAAAAGATAGGATCTACAAGTATTTGGATACACAGGGACATAATATGGAGAGTCAACATGGCTTTGTGCGTGGTAGGTCATGTTTAACCAATCTGTTTTTCGAGGAGGTTACCAGGAAAGTGGATGAAGGGAAGGCAGTGGATATTGTCAACATGGACTTCAGTAAGGCCTTTGGCGAGGTCCCACATGGGAGGTTAGTTAGGAAAATTCAGTCGCTAGGTATACATGGAGAGGTGGTAAATTAGATTAAACATTGGCTCAATGGAAGAAGTCGAAGAGTGGTAGTAGAGGAATGCTCTCTGAGTGGAGGCCTGTGACTAGTGGTGTGCCACAGGGATCAGTGCTGGGTCCATTGTTATTTGTCATCTACATCAATGATCTGGATGATAATGTGGTAAATTGGTCCGGGTGCAGGTCAGTGGGACTAGGCAGAAAAATGGTTCAGCAGAGCCAAGAAGGGCCAAAAGGCCTGATTCTGTGTGGTAGTGTTCTATGGTTCTATATGGTTAGTGAAGTAAACAAAAAGAAAAGGGCCCACTCTCTCCATTCGCATCTTCTCATTTCTCCCCAACAAAAGAACACGAAAATCCCTCTTCCAGACTCACAAGAAAGAACATTTCTCTCACTGGATGACCCCGCACTCCAAAACCCTGTTATCTCCGGTCACAACCTAAACATTGCTGCTACAGAGAAACCATTACCTCAGCAGTGAAACACTGCACAGAGGCCGTTACATTAGCAGTGGAACCTTACAGTGTGTTACACTTGTGACACACTGCCGGGTTCACACTGGGGAGAAAGTTTGATTAAGCTGCTTGCTGGATATTTGTCCATCACCGTGCTGAATGCAATTTCGAGAGTGACTGTCGGTGCTGAACTCTGCAATTATTGCTGCTGCTCACCACACCCAGTTCTGCACCCTGGTCACTGGGCATGGGAGGAGTTTCTTCTGCTGCACATTCACCTTTAATGGGACTGGAGTTTAATATTCTGGATCTGAGACAAATAAATCAGTTCTATTTTAAACTCTGTCTCCAGTACTTAGTGAATTTATAACGCACCTAGTGTACAGTAGAGAGTCAACTCAGGCCGGCTGGACCCTGCCAGTGATTCAGTTCCACAACAGTCCTTTGAAATCCTGCCCTGTTGTTCATCTCTCGCTCTCCCTGTGGTGATGGGTTCCAAACAGTCACCACTCTGTGGGTGAAGAGGTTTTGCTTGAATTCTCTGCAGACTGAAGTCGTCGAGCTGACTGCAGTTCTGTCTGAGATGTTCTTCGCCCCTCTAATCTCTGGGCTGAGGAAGAATGACATTGGTAGTTAACCTCCTTATTGATGGCTCATTTCCACACTATGGGTCACTTTCCCTGCTTGTATAGGGTTGTTAGAAAACACCACTGTCCTCTAAAGACTGAAAGCAGAATGGGAAACTATCAGTTGGATGTTCAACGGAGCAGAGTCAGAAACCAGAGGCGGGTCTGCACAGGGCAGAGTTTGGGGCTCTGGACGATGGTCAGGGTAAGAATGTATGATGAGGAGAAGGGAATCAGCAGCGGGGTGTGGTAACGAATGACAGAGTAAAAACATTTGGAAGCTGATTGACAGGGAATATAATTCGGTTGTCTGACTGATGACACAAACAATGCCCGTGGTGAGGTGCTCCACTTCGAGGAACATGTGTGTGTTGGGAATAGTTTTATCTATTGAGGGAGTTGTTCCTGCTTGTTTATCCTGTGATATTATATCCAGATGGTTATTTGAGATTGTCCTGTCTGTAATAATTTATTGATTATCATATGAAATGTGAGATTCTGTCCCGAACTGGATCAGGTTTGAATTTATGGTGCCTTAATGAAGTTATGGTGGTCATTCATGAGTTTGTATTTTAAAGCAAGATTTTGGTGACTGATATTTGCCATTTCATTGTGCCTTCATAAGTAATCAGATTGATTCAAACTGCTGGATCCTGGAATGTGTTGGATTGTGTCTGGTTTCTCGGCATTTGCTGGATTTATTGCCTTGTTTGTTTGTATTGTATGTATTTTTGATTTTTTTTTTCCTTTGTTTAAACACCTTGTCCTGTATTTCTGCAAGGAACCCCTCTGTTTCTGGGAAGAGGTCTCCAACTCTCAGTCAGGTGCTCCATGCTTCCTTGTCACCATCTCGTCTGCTCAGATCATTGGGATGTCTCCCATGGAGGGTCGTACTCGTTCCACTGGTTAATGTTTTCTTCCATAGTGATGATTCATTTTTCTGAGTTGTCCTCTCATTGAAGTTTTCTGGTCTGTATTTCTTATCACGATTGCATATACACACCTGGAGTGCTGAATCCTGTTGATTTTTGATGAAAATATATACTTAGATGTTTTACCTGACTGTTGTGTGATTTTTTTTTCATGTGTGTTATTTCTCTTCCTCCTTCTGTCCAAGGTAGTGTTAATCTAAGTGGGTTTGAGTGTAAATAGTCTTTTCTAAAGTTGTCATTTCAGTTCTTATTGATCTTTGTAAATTTTACTGATTGAAGTGGGAGCAAGATATTTTCATTAAAAAAGTCAATGTTGGTACTGATGAAAGTATTTACTGCCTTTGTTGTATTTGTTAACTATTGAACTGTTTGGCAGGTTTTTTAAGCCTTGAACTAAATTTTGTCAAAGGTTTTCCCTATTTCACACTACTTTCTATTTTCTTTGCTTGTTGATATTCCAGATACGTGGCTATCAAGAGTCCCGATGAAGGGTCTTGGCCCAAAATGTTGATTCCCATCCATAGATGCTGCCTGACATGCTGAGCTCCTCCTGCACTGTGTATAGTTCTCTAAATTTCCAGCATCTGCAGGTCCTCTTGTTTCCCAGATACTTGTATGTTTCTTGAAAGAACAAGCTAAGAACAAGCTGGTAGTGGGGTTGTGTGGCCCTGTTAGTAAAATATTAAATAAAATCATTAGAAAGAGGTGGCATAGGGTTGGAAGGTGTCGAATCTGTGGGTAGAATTAAGGGATAGCAAATGTTAAAAAAAATAAATCCCTTATGGGAATTGTCGAGAGACCTCCAAACAGTGGTGAGTATGTGGTCGACAAATTACAATGGGGGATAGGAAATGCACGCCGAAAGGGCAATGCACAGGGGATATACAAGGATGTTGCCTGGATTGGGGAGCACTGCTTATGAGAATAGGTTGAGTGAACTCAGCCTTTTCTCCTTGGAGTGAGGGAGGATGAAAGGTGATCTGATAGACGTGTATAAGATGAGGAGAGGCACTGATCATGTTGACAGACAGGTTTTTTTTTCCCAGGGTGAAATGGCTAACACGAGCCGGCACTGTTTTAAGGTGCGTGGATGTAGGTACAGAGGAGATATCGGGTGAATTTTTTACGCAGAGAGCAGTAAGTGAGTGGAATGGGCTGCCAGTGGCGGTGTTGAGGTGGAAACGATGAGGTCTTTTAGGAGTCTCCTGGATAGGTACATGGAGCTTGGAAAAATAGAGGAGTATGGATAAGCCTAGGTAGTTCTATGGTAAGGACATGTTCAGCACAGCCTTGTGGGCCGAAGGGCCTGTACTGTGTTGTAGGTTTTCTATGTCTCTAAGGTGCTGCACGTGAGGTTGCTTAACAAGATCACAGCTCATGGATTTACAGGAAAGATGCTTGTATGGATGGAAGATTGGCTGACTGACAAGGGAGAAAGAGTCAGAATAATGTGGAGAATTCCGTTATGCTGTCGGTAACTAATGGTGTTCCGTGGGGGTCAGTATTGAGACTGCATCTTTTAATGTTAAATCGATACCTTGGTGACAAACTTTGCAGTTGATACAAAGATAGGTATGGGATAGGTAGTTTGGAGCAAAGCGGGAGTCTGCAGAAGGACTTTGATAGGTTTGGAGAACAGACAACGAAGTATCAGATGAAATACAGTGTCTGCAAGTGTACGGTCACGTACAATTGGTAGAAAGAATAAGGGTGTAGAAAAAAAATTAAATGGGAGAAAATTCAAAAATCAGAGGCGTATGGGTACTTGTGAGTGCTTGAGCAGGAGGCCCTAAACATTTGCTTGCAGATTGAGTTGATTAAGGATAACAACTGTAACGTTAGCATATAAGAGCAAGGATGTGACACTGTAGCTTTATAACTCATTGGTCAGATCACTCTTGCTGTATTGTGAGCAGTTTAACTGAGGAAAAAATGTGCTCGTATTGGAGCGGGTCGGGAGAAGGTTCACCAGAATGATTCCAGGAATGAAAGGGTTAACGTGTGAGGAGCGTTGAACAGCTTTGACCCTGTACTCGCTGGTCCAGAAGAAAGAGAGGGGATCTCATTGAAACCTATTGAATACTGAAAGGCCTGGACAGAGTGGCTATGAAGAAGATGCACGCTACACTGTGTCAGTCTGGGAGCAGAGGCCACGGCCTCAACATACAGGGCATCCACTGAGGGCAGAGATGAGGAGCAATTCCTGTAGTCAGGGAGCGGTAAATCTGTGGAATTCATTGCCACGGACTGAGTAGATGCCAAGTCATTGAATGTATTTTAAATGATGTTGAAAGATTATGGGGAGAAGGCAGGAGAATGGGGTTGAGAGAGAGAATCAACTGGACACGAAGGAATGATGGAGCAGACTCGATTGGCTGAGCAGCCTCTGTTTCATGTCTCATGGCTCAAGGCCTGAAGAAGAAGCCAGTGAGGTTGCATTAGTGTTTGTTAGGGTATCAGCACCTGGATTATTGTATTCAGTTTTGGTCATTCTGCAGGGGAGAGGACATCAAGCTGGAATGAGTGCAGAGGAGATTTACGAGAATGGTGCCGGTACTCGAGGGACTGAGGTCTGGAGAGAGGCTGGGCAGGTTGGGACTTCACACCTTGAAGTGCAGGAGATTGAGGCTGACATGATGCAGGTGTTCCAAACCATGAATGTACAGTGTTATGAACCCCTAAGGTTATTTTTTGCTGTGGACTGTCACTTTAAGGAACAACAGAGAACTGAGACTAACTTTTGGATTTCTGTTGAGAGAGAGAGAGGGGCGGAACTGCCTTTAGCTCGTGTTTACACTTTTACAAGGACACCGACTATTGCTGTCAGCTTGTGGGTTGCCATGGAAAGAGAAAGAGAGAGAGAGGTGGAGTTATTTGATGGACATTTGATGTTATGGTTTCTCTGCAGCGTGTTTACTTTCTACAAGAACAGTTACGGACACAGAGAAGCGCGTGCTCAGAGTCAAGATGGATTTGGTCAATGGAAGACACCAGTGAGTCGGTCAGCAGCCCAAAAGGGCTGAGTTGAGATGGATCCTGGTATTGATGAATGACTCACAAGTTTTCTGCAACTAGAACAAGTTTGCAGGAAGAGAAGAGAGGAGAGGAAGGTTTGAAACAGAAGAAACCGAGTGACAAAGAGGTCACTGTTTGGACTCTCTCCTCTGTAGCCCGTAAGGGGTGAGTTTGAGTTCCATTTGAATACGAAGGTGTGATTGTCACGTAGTTAATCCACAAGAGAGGATTCTCTGGTGAGGGGGAAACCTTTGTGAATACCACTTGTGTGTTACCCTTGTCTGGGTGTGGTAGTTCACTGAAGAAAGACACCCCTGTGGCAAATCACCGTTGGAGTTATTTCGTATGTCGTGGAGCTGGATAAGTGGCTATCACATTGTGTGTTTGGGGTAACCTTGTGGAATCTACTGGTGTGTCTACCCTTGGCTGGGTGGTGGTTCCCTTGAAGAGGGTTCCCTTTGTGATAAGCTACTGTTGAAGATAATCCATACGCCGATTTGGTTTGAGTATCCTGTGGCCACCACTTTGGGATGACCCGTAGCTGAATTTGAGTGTGGTACCGCTTGTGTTGAAAGGATATTTGTTGAAGATCACTGTCGGTGATACTTCATGTGTGGAGTGGAACAACTTCGGAGATGAAACCTACTACTATTGTTATCTTGTATTGCTGTCATGGAATCTGTGGAATTTCGACAGAATTGCCTTCTCACAGCATTCACCTTTTGGACTACAAACACCTTGCATTAATTAACGTGAGCATTGAACTGAACAATCCATCGTAAGACTGTGTCCCTCACCACCTAAACTTGAAGAAGTTTGGGTTCTGTATTTACACACCTGTATATGCATAAGTTCTGCTAACCTGTTTGATTTCTCTGGTTATATATTACTGTTTTGTGCAGTTACTCATAAAAATAGAAATAGTTAACAGCAAAACCAGACTCCAGGTGTGTTCCATTTCGGCTGGTTCTTTAATCCGTTACAGGGTATGTAACAACAGAAATGGGGAATGTGCGCAGTCCTTTCCCCTCCTTTGTGGAATCAACAACCTGACGGCACTGGTTTAAGGTGAGAGAGGATTGATTTAATAGGGATCCCAGGGGAAAACTATGAACCCACTCTCCCTTCCAGTTCATTGTTTAACTAACACGATGAGTTCACTCTCAGGTTGGAGGAACAACACATATTACATCCGGGTAGTTTACAACCCAATGGCATGAACACATATATCTTTAACCCTTCAATACTGTTCCTATTCTATACCTTCACAGTACGGTCTGGGTCAATTTTGACCTGGCCCAAGAATCCCCTCATAACAAGTGTCTAGACCAAAGTTTTAACCACAGATCTATTCAGAATGCTAAAACAGCCTATCTGACATTAATAAATGGGTGATTAATCCTTAATTAATGTTTCAGAGAGCAGGGAGAGTATTTTTTTAGGTTTTACACCACTCGTTCATGGAGAAAAAACATCTACTATCACACAATATCATGTCCTATTTTACCCTTGACATGCAGACATAACAGCCATAATGATTTAAATATATTTTATTGAAACTGAAAATGGCAAGAACATTCTGGAACCGTGGGGTTTATTATATAACCATTTATAACCATTACAACCATCAAACACTGTCCACAGAGTTAGGATGTGAGTGTGCGGGTAGTGGGCAAAATATCCCTCTGGTGTTTGTACATCTCGTACTGGAGATGAGTATCACTTCACCCTGCCACTTTGTTTTTGGCCCAGATTGTCATCATCTTGGTCCCCGACTTGCCTTTCTTGGGATCTCGCTCCTCGTTAACCTCCATTTTGAAGTTTGCTAAAATGGTGGAGTTATTGCTTATGGATAATGTTTTGTGGGTGGTGGGCTTTATAGGAACTGAGTGCTGTAATCTGGGGGTTGTGCAGTAGCTTATTGAGGGGTGCTGTGGGCAGGGACAGGCCCGGAGGTAGAGTTAGGTAATGGGGGTGGAGGATTCACAGCGAAGGGGGGTGGGGTGGGGTGGCAATTGGCATTGCTGGGGGTGGGGTTTCTGGAGGACCTTGCAGTAGGGGGGAGGGCTGAAACAGGAACTGAACTGCTGGTGATATTGGGTGAATTTGGCCCCTTGGTGGGTTGAGGTCTTGGGTTTATGGGGGTGTGTAGGAGGGTTGGAGATGTTAGGTTTAGGGGCAGGGCAAAGGGCTGTTATGTAAGCCCTTTTATGGGATGTGGCTTGGATTATTTGGAGCACTGTCCAGTTTAGTTCGGGTGCACGGTCAGTTGGAAGTTAGGATTAGGGTGAAGGGTAGGGTTGGGAATGTTTGTGAGGTGAACTTGGCTCCCTGGTGGGGAGAAGGCACAGGTTTATGGGGGTGTGTAGGGGGGTTGGAAGTGTTAGACTCAGGTGTATGGCTGGGTGGTGGGGCCACGGGACCTTGCGGTGGTGGGAGGAGTTGAAAGAGCACCCAAACCAATGGTGAAGTGGGGTAAACCTGGCCTCCCGGTAGAGAGAGGGCTCAGGTCGATGGGGGTGTGTAGGATGGGTGAAGTTGTTATGTTTAGGGCTATGGCTGAGGAATGTGGATGCAGGCCTCCCCATGGGGTGGGGGGAAGAAAGGGGCATGGGTCCCAGTGTTAAGTAAGCCCCTTTGTGGGGGTGTGGCCAGGGTTAACTGGGATGTTGTCCGGTTTAGTTAGGGTGTGTGGTCCTTTGGATGTTAGGATTAGGTTGGGGGGGGGGTAGGGTCGAGAGATGTCCGCTGGGTGGCGGGAGGTAGAATTAGTGGTGTGGGGTGAGTTAGGCACCCTGGCGAGAAGAGGACTTGTGTTTATGGGGGTTTGAAGATGTTAGGTTTCAGGGCAGGGCCATGTGATGGGTACGCATTCTTCCCCATGGGGGGAAGCTGGGAGGTTAGAGTGAGTGCTGAGTCTGGATCAAACTGGTCGTTACGAGTCTATCCTTCCTAGTGGTTGTCCCTTGTAGAGTTATAATTTCTACCTTTATCTCTCTCTATTCTGTTTAGATGTTACTATTTGGGGAGTTAGGTTCTGTTCTGAGGCCTAGTTGTTAGGCTCTATTTCCAAAATAAGACATACTTTTCCTATTTAATGGACACCTGTCTTAATTTTGTTTCTGGGTGGGTGACTGAAGGGAATCATCCTCTTCCTCCCTACTCTGGTTTTCTCAATAATTTTCTTAATTATTGGGTGTAGTTTTGGCCCTCCAGTGGGTATATTTTATTTTGCTGGCCGAGCTTTTTAGGCCTCGTTTGGGCCATTTGGGAAATATGTCTGTAGTTTTTCAATCCATATCCTCTTTTTCTTCGGAGCTTTGACCAGTTTATGTGAGTTTCCAGGCCCAGGATTGCCAAGGAGTACATTCCGTGCTTCAGGAAGTGCCTACTAACTGGTCTGTTTTGGTTTCCTGTTGTGATATTACGGAGGTGCCCTGTGAGTCTGGTTCTCAAGCTGTTGCCTGTCTCCCCTTTGTGTATAATATGGCATTGTTGACACTGGATTGCATATACTGCATTCTTTTGTTCACAAGTTATCCTCTGCTCTATTGCAGCCCACTTTCCTGTAGCTCTGTTGTGTATGCTTTTTGAAATTCGCAGGTATGTGCATACTCTGCAGTTTCCCACCTCACAGTTTGGTGCTGCTCGTAATTTGGTTCTGACTAGTATGTCTTTCAAGTTTCTACCCCTTTTGAAGGCTGAAACTATAGTGTATTTTCCCAGTGGGACAATAATGAATAACTAACGAATCCCCTATCGCCCCTTTGACTTCCCTCTGCCAGGAAATCCCCCTCAACAGTTTCTAAAGTGGTCTACCTGTTGTTGAGTCCTGACGAAGGGTCTCGGCCTGAAACGTCGACTGCACCTCTTCCTAGAGATGCTGCCTGGCCTTTTGCGTTCACCAGCAACTTTGATGTGTGTTGCTTGAATTTCCAGTATCTGCAGAATTCCTGTTGTCTACCTGTTGTTGTGTGGGATAGCAACAAGAGTACTCTGCGATGGCTATTTAACCTCATTCCTCTTCCTCTCACCCAGTTTCCTGTGTCCTGCACCTTGGGTGTAACTCACCTCTCTTCATGTCATATCCATCACCCCCTCCAACTCCTGGATAATCTGGAATTCATCCATTTCAAGTTCCCACTCCTTGAGTGCAGGGTTACAAGCTGCAGCTGGATGCACATCTTGTAGGTGAGGGCGTCAGGGACACTGGAGGTCTCCCCACCTTCCCACCAATGTCCCCTCTAATTTGTAATGACTAGTGTGCACATAAATCTTGTACTGTACATCCTTTTACAGAGTGACAAAATGTGCACTGTGAATTTTATGTAGAGAGGTATTCATTTTAATTGCTAGCAAACACTGTCAATAAGAACTTTGATCTCCTCTGGGTTTGATCAAGTTCATCTGCACTCTCACACAACCTCTGTAGCAGGACTGTAATGGATAATGGAGGATTTTCTCGCCAGAGCTTTTTCACACCATCCATATGTGATTTACTTGCCAAATGACACTTAAAAAAGTCAGATTTCCAAGTGACACTTAAAAAAGTCAGATTTCCAAATATCACTCCACTTCTGCTCACTTGCAAATTCTCCAGCAACTTTTGCATCACCACATTACACACGGGTAAGACCAGTTTCTATATTGTATATAAATATTTCCCCTGAACCCTCCCCCAGGTGATTGACGGTGGTGAAGTCAGTGATGGCAATGCCAATGAATATGAAGGGAAGGGCAGTAGTCTGTCTCATTGGAATCCGGCACATTTGTGATGTGAAAGCTATTTGTTGCCCAGGACAAAGGTGTTTGATATCATTATGTACCCAGAGAGAATGGGTCAAAACATGTTCCCACGGGTAGAAAGGTCCAAAACAAGAGGAGGTAGAACAAGCAACACACACAAAATGCTGGAGGAACTCAGCAGGCCAGGCAGCATCTATGGAAAAAAGTACTAATGCTGAGTTCCTCCAGCATTTTGTGTGTGTTGCTTGGATTTCCAGCATCTGCAGATTTTCTCTTGTTTGCAATTGTGGTGATATGATGTGTAAGAACATGATTGGGGAGAGTTCTGAGCTTGTGCAGGAATGATAGAATGATCATGAACGTGGCTTTGTAAAAGCGTGGTGCTTGTGAAATAAAAGTTCTATTTCTTTCAGAATATGGTTCTTTATTAATAACCCAGGATACGTACTGTATTAATATAAAGAACACAACATGGTCTCAGAAACAAGAGGAATTCTGCAGATGCTGGAAATTCAAGCAACACACATAAAAGTTGCTGGTGAACGCAGCAGGCCAGGCAGCATCTCTGGGAAGAGGTGCAGTCGACATTTCAGGCCGAGACCCTTCGTCAGGACTAACTGAAGGAAGAGTGAGTAAGGAATTTGAAAGTTGGAGGGGGAGATCCAAAATGATAGGAGAAGACAGGAGGGGGAGGGATAGAGCCAAGAGCTGGACAGGTGATAGGCAAAAGGGATATGAGAGGATCATGGGACAGGAGGTCCGGGAAGAAAGACGGGGGGGGGGGGAAGGACCCAGAGGATGGGCAAGAGGTATATTCAGAGGGACAGAGGGAGAAAAAGGAGAGTGAGAGAAAGAATGTGTGCATAAAAATAAGTAACAGATTGGGTATGAGGGGGAGGTGGGGCATCCCTTACTCTTCCTTCAGTTAGTCCTGACGAAGGGTCTCGGCCTGAAACGTCGACTGCACCTCTTCCTAGAGATGCTGCCTGGCCTGCTGCGTTCACCAGCAATTTTTATATTATGGTGTCAGAAGTCGCTCTTGAAGAATAATACATTTCCTAACATGGGAGAATCGAAGATAAAAAAAGAGTTTGGACTGTTTTGGTGTTTGCTAACAGTTTTACAAATGGAAGGTTGCAGCCCCCACCAACACTTCAATTGTCTGGGAACGTAGCTAACAACTGGAGAAGATTTAAACAATGTTTTGAACTGTTTTTATCGGCGATCGAAGCAGATAAAAAACAGGAAAAAACAAAAGCTGCCCTTCTACTCCATGTAATAGGCGATGATGCAACTGATGTATATAATCATTTTATTTTTGAAAATGGAGACAATTTAAAGTTAAATTGATAATGGACAAATTTGAAGCATTTTGTATACTGAAGCGTAATGTGATGTATGAGCGGTATAAACTTTTTACATGTAAACATATTGATCAATATGTTCCTGAGTTGAGGCACCGGGGTAAAACATGTGAGTTTGGAGAACTGACAGACTCTCTCATTAAAGACAGAATTGTTTGTGGCATTCTGGATAATGGTCTGAGAGAAAGACTGTTAAGAGAACAAGACATAGACTAGGAAAAAGCCTTGGTGCTCTGCAAAGCTTCCAAAACCGTGATGTCACATGCTAAAGAACTTTTCATTGAGAGCTCCAGCATAGACGCAGTGAGGAACAGTGAACAAATTAGAAAAAATAATAAAAGGACAACAAAACCGACAGAGAGCAAGATGTCATATGAGAGAAAAAAGCTATGTGCTCGCTGTGGGCAGCGGCATAGGCCAAAACAGTGTCCAGCATCCGGGAAAATGTGCAACAGCTGCAGTAAGAGTAATCATTTTTCACACTGTTGCAGAAGTAGAAAGAAATTAAAACAAGTAAATGCAGTGCTTGAAAATGAACTTCAGTTTTATATAGATGTGCTTTGTGAAAACAATCAAAGTAAAAATGACTGGACTATTCCATTGCAAGTGAACCAAAACAATATTCTGTTTAAACTTGATACTGGAGCATAAGTAAATGTTCTTGCAGAATCTGAGTTTAATGCATGAAAGCCAAGACCAAAGTTACATAAGACAAATATAAAAGTGACTGGGTATTCAAGTGCCACAAAAGTATCACACAAAAATATTGTGCACACGCTTCATTTATGGTGGTGCCAAAGAATGTACAGTCAATACTGGGGTTTATTTGCCAGTGAGAGACTGAATTTGGTGAAAAGAGAATTAGTCGTGGACAGTGGCACAGAGTCAGAATACAGTGACTTGATGAAAGAGTATGAGGACTTGTTCAAAGGGCTTATTTGTCTTCCAGGAGAGCACACAATTAAAATTGACAACACAGAGCCACCCGTAGTACATCCATGTAGAAGGGTACCTTTTGCATTACGTCATCAACTGAAACAGAGGTTGACAGAATGGAATGGCTCGGAGTCATAACAAATATTGATGAACTGACTAAAAGGGTCAATTTGCTTGTCATGGTTGATAAGAAAAATAGAAAACTGAGGATTTGCTTAGACCAGAGAGACTTGAATTGGACCTTTGAAAGAGAGCATTTCAAATTGCCTACTCGTGAAGAAATTATGTCACAGCTTGCTAATGCAAAGTACTTTAGTAAATTAGATGCATCCTCTGGATTCTGGCAACTTAAACGAGATGAACCGAGTTCAAAGTTGTGTACCTTTAACACTCCTTTTGCCAGATACCATTTTCTTCGGCATCCATTTGGAATAGCATCAGCTCCTGAAATGTACCATAAAACCATTCACATGTTATATGAGCACATTGAGGGTGTAGTTTAGTTGGCCATTTGGTTACTAATTTATTCAATCCAGCACAATATTTTGGCCTGTCCCTGTGCTGTACTGTCTATGTTCTGTAATATTGTGCAGTCTGCAATGTGTCAATGTGATTTTCAGTTCAGTGTCTTGTTTTAACATACCAACCTCCAGAACGTCTTTCAGCATTGTGTCCAACTTTGCCAACCCATTCCTCATTTCCACAAAGGATTCCCACATCACTCCCTGGGACTGGGAGCCTTTCCCCATCACCAGACAGAGGAAGAGCGGGGAACCCTCTGTCGGGGTTCCCTTCTCTGTGAGTTCTGTGATTTCCTGTGAACAGTGAACGTGTTGAATGACAGACTGAGTGAAAGAGAATGGAGATGACAATATCTGCTCAGTGATGGGATGTCCCAGTGACTTTGAGCACAGGAACAGTCACTGGGCAGCCTCTTCACCCACACTGTAAATTTCCAGGCTCAGTCATTAGCAGCAAAGCACTGACTGGAAATTGCAAATTACAATATTATTGAAGTCACAGAGCCCAGCAGCACTGAAACAGGCCCTTCGGCCCATTTAGTCAATGCTGACCTGTTTCTGTTTTCACTGCCCAGTTCCAACTACCTGCACCATAGCCTCCATACACCTCCCATCCATGTCGTCACCCTAATTTCTCTTTAGTGTCTAAATAGAACCCACATCCACAACTTCTGCTGGCATTCTCACCTAACTCTCATTCCACACTCTCACCAAACTCTGAGTGAAGAATTCCCCTTCAGATTCCCCTCAAATATTTCAGCTTTCACCCTGAACTTATGTCCAAAGTGGGGGTAAGAGGGAAGATGGGGTGGAGATGGAAGGCAGTAAGGAAGGGGAGAGGCTGATTGGGGTCAAGGAAAGGGAGGGCAGTGTTTATACGTGCTGTTTTTCGAAAACATAGTAGTTTGAACTTACTTGCTGCAAACTTACTATCCATTGTACATTCTCAATCAAATTACTGATTACAGATGACAAGTAACACGAAGAGCAGAGTGAGCTGCTTTAATGACTATCATCCAGTGGCTCTCACACCTCTGGTGATGAGATGTTGAAGGGTTGGTCATGGTGAGAATGAACTCCTCCCTCACCACGATAGGTCTATGGCAGATGTGATCACAATGGCTCTCCACACGGCCTTAGATCACCTGGACAATACAAACACCAAACGAGTTCTGCTAAACAACTGATAATTGTACCTTCACCAACTGCTCACATGAGACTTCTGTCTCTACCCGTGACACAGGAAATCACATTACTGTCACTCTCCTGATACCGTGTGTGACCAGCTCACCTCCGGGTCTCCTCCCTCACAGAAAAATACGATTACGATTCAGATCCTTCTTCAGGACTGAGAAGGAACGGGGGAAATATCTGAATAAAAACGGAGCGGTGAGGAAAAGGCTCGCTCGAAGGTGATAGTTGAAGCCAGGTCGGTGGGAAACCTCAAAAGCAGGAGGGGAAAAATATCTAATAGCAGAGGAGATTAGACAGGAGGAGAAAGGGATGGAGGGTGGTCCCAGGGAGAAGTGAAAAGCAGGTCAGAGGAATGAAAGGTCAGAGGAAGTAAATTGTGAATTGCTGCCTCAGCTGGAAAGACTGTTTGGACAAGGGAGAGAGTTCAGCCTTGCCGCCCTTTCACTGTGACACTCCCGAACTCCGCATCAAATTCATACACACGAATCTGGGTGAACTTTAATGACCAATAAATATAATTCCTCTCTTTGATCACTGTCTGAATGATCCCCTGACTCTGAGAGGAAGGGGTGTCTATGATCCACATTGTCAGGGTGTTGAGTTTACCAGGAGACAGAGACTGCAGGGACGGGAGGTTTTCTGGTCACTAATACACTGTGTGTGGACCCCGCTGGCAATTCTGGTGTTGTGACCCGAATCGAGACAAACACCACGCTGCCCACTCCACCAACAACACGGCACAGCCGGACACATAACAGGGACTTTACATCTCACAACACTGGATTCAGTGATGAAACCCGTGATTAATGTTGTTGTCCCACTGAAATCATAAGAAACGTCCATTAAGGTGCTTTTAAATACAAGCGCCCCCCACAGGTGACGTCACACCCCCCAAGTGACTGACGTCACACATGGGTCCCCCACAGCGGGATCTGCGCCCACGTCTGTGGTGTCTTACGTCACCCACGCGCTGGAGAGCTCGAGCTTGGTTTAACGGCAGGGCTACTAATCACGTGACCAGCCTCTTCCCCCTCCCCCACCGCTGTCAACAGAGGATTCTGAAGCCGCGCTATTCCCATTGGTGCGAAGCGATGTCAATCACTGGTTACACCCAGTCGCGGAGGCGGACCGCCCAAGAGGGCGTTACCCCCGCTGACTCCGTCGCCCGCAGCTCCGAAATCCTTAAAGCAAATCCCAAAGTAAATGTCCGCTTTCTGATTTATTTCCATTTCCCTCCGAGGGAAGTTGGGGCGTTTGTGAAGCGTCTCCTGCGGCCGGAGTCTGATGTATCGCTGAGAGGTAGGAGGAGACCGCTCGGCCCGTCGGTTTGATGCCGGTTCCCCGGGGAGGGAGAGGATGAAGACGGTGAGAGAGGGGGCGGACAGGATGTTTGTCCCGGTGGGGACAGGAGGGGCTCATCTGTGGAAATGTCTGAGCCCACGGTGGTGGCGATTCACCACATTGGGGGCAAACACCGGCAGACTGTTGCCCTGCGAGCGGGGCCGATGGTCCGGGCAAAGTGACAATTATTTGTGTTTTGTTGAGATTGTACCGGGAATATGGTGTAAAATCCCGCTCCCCACACTAACACGGGTTATACAGACCAAAGAACAAACTGCCGGAGGAACTCAGTGGGTCGGGCAGCATCTGTGGAGGGAAATGGACCGTCAACATTTCGGGCCGAGACCCTCCCTCTGGACTGAGAGTGGACGGGAAATAGTCCGAGAAAAGAGGTGAGGGGTGGGGATGGGGCAAGAGCTGGGGAGTGAGAGGTGGGTCCAGGTGAGGGGGAGGTGGGAAGGTGGAAATAGTGACAGGGGTGGGAGGTGAGTGGTTGGGGCAACACGGGGCTGCAGAAGATGGAAATTAATTCCATAGAGGGTTAACAAAGAGGTTAGAGAGTATTTGTTATAGAGAGTGCAATGAAGATTCACCAGACTGATCCCTGGAGTGGTGGGTCATCATATGAAGAAAGATCAAATGTGATAACCCTTTCATTTGGAGAATCGAGGACCGAGGGGTGAACACATTGAAATGCACAACATCATTACCGGTTGAACCAGGGATCCCAGTCTCTGAAAAAGGGGGTGGACTGTCCGGGACTGAGATGAGGGGAAATGTCTCCACTCCGAAGGTGGTGAATGTCTGTAAATCCCCACCACAGAGGGCGGTGAGGACTCAGTGATCGTCCTCACATAAAACAGAGGCCGGCAGATGTGTGGAGACTGAAGGGATCGAGGAAATGAGGATCAGGCAGAAACATGTGGCTGAGATGGGAGAGCAGCCGCCATCTTGTTGATGGTTAGAGGGGCTGAATGGCCACCTCCTGCTGTTTCTCACTTGGTGTTTCCGTGTTCCTGTCCAGTGAGGCTGGAGGAATGTGAATAGAAATTAGTGTTTATAAACACAGACTGATTTAAATGAAACCTGCACATTTCCAGTTTGTGTCTGAAAAGTTTGTCAGATCGGGATGGGAATCGACCCCGTAACTCTGTGACCTGGAGGTGGAGGGAAAGGGACGGGAAAGGTATAGAGGGAAATGTAACTATGCAATAATATGGGAAATGCGGCGGATGGGCCGGACAGCGTGTGAGGAGTGAGGAGCAGAGTCACCTGTTCAGGTGGGAGACCCTCCACCCGTCACCTGATCCCGTTCGCTGTTCACGTTTTCCCGCAG
Source organism: Mobula birostris (assembly GCF_030028105.1). Taxonomy (NCBI): domain Eukaryota; kingdom Metazoa; phylum Chordata; class Chondrichthyes; order Myliobatiformes; family Myliobatidae; genus Mobula; species Mobula birostris. The sequence continues at coordinate 49,847,169 of NC_092382.1, read as the reverse complement.
ATCTGCAGCATCTTCCGGTCACTGCTCAACGTGTCCGTGTAGCTTCATCTTCTGCCCATTCAGACAAGGCAGTGAGATCCGGATCTGTCACGTCCTCTCGTTGTGGGTGGACAACATGTTTCATTCCACTGTTTTTACCTGCTGAAGTGCAGCCAATGTTTCTGGATCTATGACCCATTTATGTGAGAATTTAGCCTTTTCTATTTATCTGAGCTTCTCATAAATGTGTAGTTTAGTTAAGCTTCACTCCAGAATTTGCAATACAACAACCCAGTCAGTCAAATAGTTCCACACAATTAAAATAGTTTATTTTTATGTTGTACTACTTACATCATTTAACTGTTTAATATGTATGTTCTTATTTTATATCACAATTGTTAAAATCTATTGTTATGAATTAGGTTCTATTACTGCCGCAGAGACAACCAATTTCATGACATTTGCCGGTGCTATTAAACCTGATTCTGATATTGATATGGGAGACTCACCACCGGTCACCTGATCCCAGTTACCGCAGATCATAATGCGAGATTGAAGCCTTTTCCATTTGTTTGCATTCTTCAGAAATGACAATTAAATTTCCTTCTGTGGTTCCAAAGTAACTCAGTCTGTCTAATATTTCCACACAATTAATATGGGGAATTTGTTTGTTATCATCACGTACTGAGCTACAGTGAAATTCTTGCCTGACGTACCATCCACACAGATCGATACATTACGACAGTACATTGATCTGATATACGACAAAACAGTAACTGTAACAAAGCATTATGGCTTCAGAGAAAGTGCAGTGCAGATAGACATATGGTGCAGGGTCACGGTGAGTTACATTGTGAGGTCGAGTCCATTTTATCGGACTGGAGACCATTCATTTGGCTTATAACCGCAGACAGGAAGCCGTCCTTGAGCCTGGTGGTACGCGCTTTAAGGCTTTTGTATCTCTTCCCCGATGGGGGAGCGGGTTTGCGGCAAGAATGTCCGGGTTGTGAGGATCTTTGAGTACATGGCCAGCTTTTCCGAGGCAGGGGAAGTGTAGGAAGAGTCCATGGAGGGGAGGCTTGTTTCTCTGATGTTCTCTGCTCTCCAAAGTTCTCTGAAGTTCCTTGCAGTCATGGGCAGAGCGGTAGCCATACGAAAGCGTGAAGTATCGACAAGAAACTCAGAGACCTCGGCCTTCACCCGACCTTGTGTAGCTGGATCCTGGACTTCCTGTCAGATCGCCGGCAGGTGGTAAGAGTGGGCTCCCTCACCTCTGTCTCTCTGACCCTCAGCACACATACCCCGCAGGGTTGTCTCCTTGGCCCCCTCCTTTTCTCTCTTTATACCCATGACTTGTGTCGCCACCCACAGCTCCAATCTGCTAATTAAATTTGCTGATGACACTACATTGATTGGCCTAATGTCAAATAATAACTTTCAATCGATCAAATGCCTCCTGACACGGCTCGGTCCAGACAAACTTTTCACCCTTCTTCAGGAGATTAGTCAGAGGAAGAGCGATATCTGCAAAGTTCTTACAGAACTTATGATAATATCCAACCATTCCCAGGAACCTTCTAAGAGGCTTCTTACCAGTTGGAATAGGAACTTCAGAAATTGCCTGAACAGGTGACAACTTGCCTCGACCTACTACATAGCCAAGATAGGTCACAGTGGCATGGCCAAATTCACTCTCAGCTAAGTTAACTGTAAGGTTGGCCTGGGAAAGCCTGTCAAACAGCTTTTCTACTGCAGAGATATGCTCTTCCCAAGTGTCACTCCCTGTGACTAAGTCATCAATATAGGCAACTGCGTGTTCTAACCCTCGAATTACACAATCAATCATTCTCTGGAATGTTCCTGGAGCATTTTTCATTCCAAATGGCAAAACATTGTATTCATACCACCCAGAAGGTGTCACAAACGCAGAAATTTCTCTACCTCTGTCCATCAATGGAACACACCAATACCCTTTCAACAGATCAATCTTTGTAAGAAATTTACCTCTTCCAACCTTATCCATGCAATCATCCACCCTAGAGATAGAATAGGCATCTGTTTATGTTACTGCATTTACCTTCCTATAATCAGTGGAAAATCTAACACTACCATCAGGTTTGGGCACAATAACACAGGGTGAGCTCCAATCTGATGTTGAAGGCCTAATAATACCATTTTCAGCATATATTCAATTTCTTGCTCAGCCAATTTATGCTTTTCTACGTTCATGCAATACGGCTGTTGCTTAATTGGTTTGGCTTGACCAATATCTACGTCATGTACTGTGAACGTGGTTTGCTTGTCAAAATAAGGCTTTATCATATTTATGTGTACCACCTGTGTTAGTTTACGTCGGTCAGGTGTTTTAATAACATAATTCACATCATTACTTGGAGAGACTATTTCATAGGGTCCATTGAATTTCGCCTGAAGTGGATTCGTCAACATTGGAAATAAGGCAAGCACGTTATCCCCCATCTGACATTTTCTTTTGCAAGCCCACTCATCAAATTAACACTTCATTTTGTTTTGAGAAATCTTTAAGTTTTGTCTCGCTGGACTACAGGCTTGGTGTAGTTTATTTTTGAACTTCAAAACATAGTCTAACAGGTTAACATGTACATCCCCATCAGTCCATTGTTCCTTTAACAAGGTCAAAGTTCCCCTCACTCTATGACCAAATATAAGTTCAAATGGACTAAAGCCCAGTCTTTCCTGTACCGAGACACTTACTGCGAACAAAAGCAAAAAAGACAGTTTGCCTTCATCCAAGTCTTTTCCATTTTCTACACAGTATGTCTTAATCTTTGTTTTGAGGGTAGAATGAAATCTTTCTAAAGCCCTTTGTAATTCTGGATGGTATGCAGACGATGTAATTTTTTTAGTTCCCAGTTCATAAACTACCTGCTGGAACAATCCAGATGTAAAATTACTTCATTGATCAGACTGGATTTCTCTAGGCAAACCAAATAAAGTAAAAAAAAACTGATAAGAGCCCTCCCCACAGTTTTAGCTTTAATATTTCTGAGAGGTATTGCTTCTGAGAATCTGGATGCAGTGCACATAATAGTTAGCAAATACTGATGGCCAGCTTTAGTCTTTGGCAATGGGCCAACACAATCTACTATAGCTTTGGAAAAAGGTTCACTGAAAGCAGGTATAGGCCGGAGTGGGGCCACTGGGGTGAACTGATTGGGTTTACCCACAGCTTGACAAGTGCGACAGGTTCTGCAATAGGTCACAACATCTTTCCTCAAATTAGGCCAGTAAAATTATTTCATAATCCTGCTTACAGTTTTATTCACTCCAAAATATACAAGATATTAAGAGGAGTAGATAGAGTGGATAGCCAGCGCCTCTTCCCCAGGGCACCACTGCTCAATACAAGAGGACATGGCTTTAAGGTAAGGGGTGGGAAGTTCAAGGGGGATATTAGAGGAAGGTTTTTTACTCAGAGAGTGGTTGGTGCGTGGAATGCTCTGCCTGAGTCAGTGGTGGAGGCAGATACACTAGTGATGTTTAAGGGACTACTAGACAGGTACATGGAGGAATTTAAGGTGGGGGGGTTATATGGGAGGCAGGGTTTAAGGGTCAGCACAACATTGTGGGCCATAGGGCCTGAACTGTTCTAGGTTCTCAATGGCCACCTAAGGGCATACTGTGGGGGAAAGTTAAAATTTCAGTCCTATAAACTTTAGGGACTACAACTTGGTGAACAACTGCCCATTCCTCACTCGCAGGTATAGCAAGTGGCCTCCACTTCCTCATTAACACTCCATCCTTGAGATAATACCCTACTGGCACTTTCTTATTCGCATCATCTGAGACAGCTGTTTTTTTTTAAAGGTTCAGTCTCAGGGTCTCAATTCTGTTCTGCTATAAACTCCTTCCTAGACACGGATAAATCTTTCTCATCAGACTTAGTACCTGAATCCTGTTGAAACAATGAAGGCAGAAAAGACCCTTACAAGTCATCATAACCTGATCCCGATTTTGGCTGTCATAGGTACCAGAATCATGCTGCACAGAACCGTCTCCATTGGCAGACTTTTTAGCCATACTTTGAGTTACTGCGCAGGAAGGATAAATATTAAAATCCATCTGTGGGTCATCAGTGGTTGGCTTAGTTGTCAACTACACTGCAGGAACAACTTTACCATCTGCCAGGTCATTCCCTCACAGCAAAGTAACATCTTCCACCGGTAAACTGGAGCATAATCTGATTTTAACAGGTCCAAAAACCAACCCTGACTATAAAGTTACCCTGTGCAATGGCACAGAAACCATGCCACCCCCAATGCCTTTAATAAGATTTACCTCACCAATGTTAGTCTCATCACCAAACTTTAGAACACTGTCTAACGTAACTGACTGAGAAGCCCAGTATCTCGAAGAATTTTCATTGGTATCGGGGTTGACCCTTCCTTTACTAATACAAACCCATCTGACATAAAATGATCGAATCCCTTCTTAACTCAGTCAGACCTCTCAGTCCTTAACTAAGCCTCAACAGAATGTTCAGAACCCTGTGGGTTTATAGGTGCTTCAACATACAGATCACAGGCATTTCGGACGGCCTCCTTTTCCTTTTTCTTCTTCGGGATAGAATAATTAGCTATCATATGACCAGCTTTCTTACAATAGTAACAAGAAAGATCAGAATATTTCTCCTTCAACTGCTTCCCTTCATCCTTACTCTTGTTACTAATCCCAGCTTTAACTTCTGGTTTACCCTGGTTATTCCTGCTACTCTTTTGGAAGCTCTTATTCCGGGTAAACTGAACCTTATGAGTTAAAGCAAACTCATCTGCTAATCTAGCAGACTATTGCAAAGTGGCAGCATCCTTTTCATCTAAGCATGTCTTTATGTCATCAGGGATGCACCTTTTGAATTCTTCAATTAAAACCAACTCTTTCAAGCTGTTAAAATCATCATTTACATTTTCATATGTGCGCCGGCATTCAAAACACACAAACTTCTCATAAGCAAATTTCATACAACAATTTTCTTAAATTTCTAAACCTTTGCCTGTATGCTTCTGGGACCAACTTGTAAGCTTTCAGCACAGCCTGTTTCACAATGTCATAATCAGCTGCTTCATCAACTGTCAAGGCAGAATAGGCTCGCTGAACCTTCCCCTTAATTACACTTTGTCAGAGAATTGGCCAACCCGCTTTTGGTCACTTTAAACTCTGAGCAAACTTCTCAAAATGCTGGAAGTATTTATCAACCTCTGCCTCATCAAATGGAGGTACTAATTTAACTTCCTGACTGGACTCAAACTTATCACCAGAGTGTAACATTAGACCCCTTTGCAGCAATCTATCTTTTCCAGCTCATACAGCCTCTGTCGTTTTGCTTCCTCCCTCTGTTTTTCTGCCTCTCTAGCCTCAAGCTGCCTCTGCCATTCTGCAGCCTCCATCTTTAATTTTTCTAACTTGTACAGGAGCGCAAACTCAGTGGGTTTACTTTCAGGAAACACCTCCAACTCCTCCACTTTAAACACACCCTTGGATAAACAATGCTCAGTTATTATCCTCTGCATCTGTGACCTCATTGTCAATTTCACCTTTCCAAGTTTTAACTTTTTAGCAAGACTCAACAACTCAATCCTTCTGGCATCCTCTAATGCTTCAGAGGTTGGCGCTTGCAGAAATCTATCAACATCCATTGCTGCTGATTTTTCACACACAAATAAATCAAAAGGGATTTCCCCAATGAAACTGATAATCAATATGCCCCCAAATTTGTTCATATCCCGGACGCAGGCCCCAATTTTGTTACAAACCGTAATGCTTTAGAAACAAACCAGTAGCAATAGACTACACCTGGAGTCTGGTTTTGATGTTAAAATCACTATCTTTATTAGTATCTACTTATAAGATAGTAACTAAAACAAGATAAACAAAATTGAACAGTGTTACGTGTGTGTGTGTGTGTGTGTATATATATATATATATTTAAATATAACTCCCAAACTATTGAGATAGGGTCTTGAGATGGTAAAGTATGAAAGTTCAGTTCATCCATGGAATAGTTGATGAGAGAGAGATATTTGTAATCCAGGGTAAATGTCGAGACAAGGCAATTATGTCAAATTCCATAGGTTCCACGGTGGTAAAACAAGAGAACAGTCGCTGTAGATTTTATCCTTGTCGTTCTAAATCCACGTACGAATTATCACCGAAAGGGACTTGTCACAAGGGGTATCATCTTCAAGTGAATTACCAGACCATACCCAGGCACATAAGACATAAGTGGTCTTCACAAATCCGATCCACTCCAATGGATCAAATGAGGTGATAACCAGACATTCGATGTTCACTGAATCAATAATTAACCCACCCTTGTGGGCATAGGAAAGTTCTAAACAGTGACCCTTGGCCACTAGTTCCCTTCTTTCGATCCTTCCATTTTTTCTCCTTTGTCTCTGTCTGACTCTGAGTGTCTGTGTCCTCGGTTAAAACTAAACAAGCTGCGAGTGATGTAAACAAGCTACAAGTCAGACTGATTCACCTTCTCAATCTCTCTCTCTCTCTCTCTCTCCCCTAAAATGACAGTCCACAGGAAATGAAACCTCGAGATTCATATCAACGCCCGCTCCCCAATGTGAACTGACTGGTGTGCCAGTAGTTGGGATGACTGAGTGAATCCTTTCCCACAGTCTGAGCAGGTGAACGGCCCCTCCCCAGTGTGAACTCGCTGATGACTCTGTAGGGTGGATGATCGAGTGAATCTCTTCCCACAGACTGAGCAGATGAACGGCTTCTCCCCAGTGTGAACTCGCAGGTGACGCTGTAGGGTGGATGATCGAGTGAATCTCTTCCCACATTCTGAGCAGGTAAACGGCTTCTCTCCAGTGTGAACTCGCTGATGACTCTGTAAGTCAGATGATCGACTGAATCTCTTTGCACATTCTGAACAGGTGAAAGGCTTCTCTCCAGTGTGAACTCGTTGGTGACTCAGTAGGTCGGATGATCGAGTGAATCTCTTCCCACATTCTGAGCAGGTGAACGGCCTCTCCCCAGTGTGAAGTCGCTGGTGACTCAGTAGGGTGGATGACTGATTGAATCCCTTCCCACATTCTGAGCAGGTGAACGGCTTCTCCCCAGTGTGAACTCGCTGGTGGGTCAGTACGTGAAATGAATGAGAGAATCTCTTCCCACAGTCTGAGCAGGTAAAGGGCTTCTCCCCAGTGTGAACTCGCTTATGACTCTGTAGGTTGGATGACTGAGTGAATCCCTTTCCACATTCTGAGCAGGTGAACGGCTTCTCCCCAGTGTGAACTCGCTGATGACTCTGTAGGTCGGATGACCGAGTGAATCTCTTCCCACAGACTGAACAGGTAAACGGCCTCTCTCCGGTGTGAACTCGCTGGTGCACCAGTAGGTCGGGTGACCAAGTGAAACCCTTCCCACAGTCTGAACAGTTGAATGGCCACTCCCCGGTGTGAACTGACTGGTGGCTCAGTAGCTGAGATGACAAAGTGAATCCCTTCCCACAGTCTGAGCAGGTGAATGGCCTGTCCCCTGTGTGAACTCGCTGGTGACTCTGTAGGGTGGATGAACGAGTGAATCCCTTCCCACATTCTGAGCAGGTGAATGGCTTCTCCCCAGTGTGGACTCGCTGGTGAGCCATGAGGTCAGATGACCAAGTGAATCCTTCCCACAAATTCACCAGATGACTAGCCTCTGCCCAGTGTGAACTGTCTGGTGTGTCCACAGGTGGGAAGACCGACTGAATCCCTTCTCACCAACAGAACAGGTGAATGGCCTTGACCAGTGTGAACTTACTGATGTACCTTCAGCTGAGATGACTGAGGGAATCCATTCCAACAGTCTGAGCAAGTGAATGGCCTCTCCCCATGTGTAAAATGATGGGCGTGCCAGTCAGTCAGATGATCGAGTAAATCCCTCCCCACAGTCTGAGGAGGAAGGATGATCGAGTGGTTCTCTTGCTCCACTTCTTAAATATCTGGACAGAGACAGCAAAACTGGTGTGTTGTGTTCAAGATTCCCATAGAAAAAATCCTTGTAGTTTTTAACCTGTAAAAAGATTTACAAAATCCATCAATGGGTGAAGGACAACATTTCAGATGAGATTACTTTAGTCACCAAGGTGTGATCTGACATCACACTGTTACAGTGACAGTCAACCCAAGTTGGAAGGAGAAATCATCTTCTAACTGTGCAGAGTGCTGGTATATGGAATTAAATGGTATCTGGTATCTGGAATTAAACTCTCTGTTGCTCTTCCTGTCTCTATACGAATGGGGCATTTCTGCCGTCTCAAATATGTGACTTGGATCAGTTTGACTCTCTCCACTGGTATTATTCCCTGTTCCCACTGAGCTACATAGGTCTCTGGCTCCACAGTAACTGAAACACTCTCACACAAATAGCCTTTGTTGACCTGCAGCTGGGATTTTCTTTTATGTACTGTTAATTTAAAGTGCCACAGTTTAAACACCGTATAAAAATTTGCTGCTGAGATGAATGGTTGGTCTGTTAAAAGGAATTAAAGTGAATATTAGTATTATTTAAGGTTCTTGTCACAGTCATAGAAAAGTACAACACAGAAAGAGACTCTTCAGCCTATCTAGTTTGTGCTGAACTAAACTTTCTACTCCCATATCTCTACCATCCAGGTACCTACTCATACCTCTTAAGTGTCGAGATTGAGCTCACATTCACCATTTGTGCTAACTGCTCATTCCACACCCGAATGACCAACTGTGTGAAGAAGTTTCCCCTCATTTTCCCCTTAACGTTTCACCTTTCACTCTTAACCCATGGCCTCTGGTTGTGGTCCCACCCAATCTCAGTGGTAAAAGCCAGCTTGCATTGACCCTATCTATACCCCTCATAATTTTGGTACTCCTCCATCAAATCTCCCCTCAATCTTCTACGTTCCAACAAATAAAGGCCTGATCTGTTCAATCTTTCCTTATAATCAAATTCTCCAGACGTGGCAACATCCTTGCAAATTTTCTCTGAACTCTTTCAACCTCTAACATCTTTCCTGTAGGTAGGTGACCAAAACTGCACACAACAGTGCAAATTAGGCCTCACCAATTTCTTATACAACGTCAACATAACATCCATCTCCTGTACTCAGTACTTTGGTTTATGAAGGCCAATGTGCCACAATCTTTCTTTCCGTCCCTATCTAACTGGGGCACCACTTTTAGTGAACTATGGACCTGCGTTCCCAGATCCCTTCCTTCTACATCACTCCTCAGAGCCCGACCAGTCACTGTGTAAGACCTTGTTCCTACTAACGTGCAACACTTCACACCTGTCTGCATTAAATTCCATTTTCTGTTTCTCAACGCATTTTTTCCAGTGTGTCCAGATTGCTCTGCAAGCCATGATAGTCTTCCTCACTGTCCACTACACCCCCAGCCTTGGTGTCAGCCACAAATTTGCTGATACAGCTAACCATGTTATCATCCAGATATCTGACATAGATGACAAACAGCAACAGATCCAGCACTGATCCCTGTGGCACACCACTAGTCACAGGTCTCCAGTCAGAGAGGCAACCATCTGCTACCACAGTCTGGCTTCTCCCAAAGACAGTGTCTCATCCAATTTACTATCTCATCTTGAATGCTGAGTGACTGAACCTTCTTGACCAACCCCCCATATGAGACTCTGTCAAGTGCCCTGCTAAAATCCATGTAGACAACATCCACTGCCTTGCCTTCATCCACTTTCCTGATAACTTCCTCGAGAGTCTCTATAAGATTGGTTAGACATGACCTACCATGCACAAAGCAATGCTGTCTATCCTTAATCAGTCCACATCTATCCAAATAATTATATATCCAGTTCCTGCACATACGTTCCAATAACTTTTCCACTACTGATGTCAAGCTCACCAACGTATAATTTCCTAGTTTATATTTGGAGCCTTTCTTGAACAGCGGAATAACATTGGCTCCAAACCTCCAGTACCTCACCTGTCACTGTGAATGATTTAAATACCTGTGCTTGGGCCCCACCAATTTCTGCACTTGTCTTCCACAGGGTCATAGGGAACAACTTGTCAGGCCCTGGTGATTTTTCCATGGTAATCTGCCTTAAGACAGCAAACACCTCCACCTCTGTAATCTGTACAGGGTCCATGAAGTTGATGCTGCTTTGCCTCACTTCTATAGACCCTGTGACCATCTCCTGAGTAAATACAGATGGCAAAAAAATCTCCCCCATCTATTTTGTCTCCTCATATGGATTACCATTCTGATCTTTCAGAGGATTAATTTTCTCCCTTGCAATCTTTTCACTCTGAACATATCTGCAGAATCCCTGAAGATTCTCCTTCACCTTGTCTGCTGGGCAACCTCATGCCTTCTTTTATTTCTTTCGTAAGTGTTCACTTGAATATCCTGTACTTCATAAGTACCCCATTTGTTCCTATTTACCTGTACCTGGTATGCACCTCCTTTTTATTGATCTGGGAGATGAAAGCCAAAGGGGTGATAGAGCTGCATGGTGGAAGGTGGGTTTGTGTTTGTGTGTGGGGGATTAAACTAAAGTTGCTGAAACTTTTCATTCCTGACTTTATCTGAAGTCTGAACAACATCTGTCTCCACAACTCTGCACTATATGTTCTGTTATTCAGGCTCCTCATGTTAGCCATTTCAGCCCTGGGAAAAGCCTCTGACTATCCACATGATCAATGCCCCTCATCATCTTAGACCCCTAAAAAAGGCTTTAAACATAAACAAGGAAATTATACATGATTTGAGGATTTGTTAGAAGTATACAAAATTATGAGGGTATGGATAGGGTTAATGCAATCAGGCTTTTACCACTGAGTTTGGGTGGAACGACAACCAGAGGTCATGGGTAAGTGGGGAAGGTGAAAATTTAAGGGGAATATGTGGAAAACCTCTCAGTGAAATGGTTGAGAGTGTGGAATGAGATGCCAGCACAAGTGATGCATGTGAGCTCGATTCCACCATTGATGAGAAGTTTGAATGGGTATCTGTGTCCTGAGTAAATACAGCTGCAAGAATGCTATGTAAAATCTACCCTATCTATTTTGCCTCCTCGTATATTCATAGTCATGCTTTATTGATCCTGGGGGAAATTGTTTTTTGTTACAGTTGCACCATAAATAATTACTAGTAATAGAACTATAAATAGTTAAATAGTAATATGTAAATTATGCCAGTAAATTATGAAATAAGTCCAGGACCAGCCTATTGGCTCAGAGTGTCTGACCCTCCAAGGGAGGAGTTATAAAGTTTGATGGCCACAGGCAGGAATGACTTCCTATGACGCTCAGTGCTGCATCTCGGTGGAATGAGTCTCTGGCTGAATGTACTCCTGTGCCCACCCAGTACATTATGTAGTGGATGGGAGACATTGACCAAGATGGCATGCAACTTAGGCAGCATCCTGTTTTCAGACACCACCGTGAGAGAGTCCAGTTCCATCCCCACAACATCACTGGCCTTACGAATGAGTTGTTGATTCTGTTGGTGTCTGCTACCCTCAGCCTGCTGCCCCAGCACACAACAGCAAACATGATAGCACTGGCCACCACATGTCCACACTGACCCCCTGGATGGACACAGGGGTCACCAGTACCTTAGCTCTCCTCAGGTCTACCACCAGCTCCTTAGTCTTTTTCACATTATAGATACCATTCACAGTATAGATTACCATTCACTGATCGTCCAGAGTGGGCACGTTTCTGCACTGACCTTCTCCATGTTTCTATGACAGAGAAGCTGGCCAAACTTGATTGGAAGGGGAAACTGGTAGAAACTGACAACAGAGCAGCAATGGCTGGAGTTTCTGGGAGCAATTTGGGAGGTGAGTGATAGATACATCCCAAAGAACTGGAAGCATTGTAAAGTCTGGAGGGCAGAACCATGGCTGAAATGAGAAGCCAAAGCCAATGTAAAAACCAAAGAGAGGGCAAACAAAAGAGCAAAAACTATTGGGAAGCTTTTAGAAACCAACAGAAGATGACTTCAAAAAAAGTCAGCTGAGCTCAGGGCGTGGAATTATAATATTGTAGTCACTAATGAGTCTTGGTAGCACCCAACAGCCTGAGGCATTTAGAGAAACAAAATATCCGGGGCCTCAATATCTCTGGAAAACCAAGGTTCCCTGCACCAGTTACCAAACTTTTATTTTGACAGGCACATACAACCCTCGAAACTTCACTTCTGAAGAACTCCCACTTACCAAGTGCTCCTTTGCCAGAAACATCCTGTCCCAATTCACACTTGTCAGATCCTTTCTGATACCACCAAAATTGACCTTTCCCAAGTTAGAATCTCAACCTGTGGTCGAGACCTCTCTCTTTCCATATTTACTTGGAATCTCATGGTATTATGATCACTAGGTACAAAGTCTTCCCATACACTAATTTCTGTCACTAGCACTGGATCATTTCCTAATAGCTTATTGCACACTTCTACTTTGAGAATTCTACTGGTTGAGAGCACATTTGACAAACTCTGCCCCATCTAGTCCTTTTACAGTATGGGACGCCCAGTCAATATATGGAAAGTTAAAATCACTTACTGTATCAGTCTTTGTTTCTGGCATAGTCTGTGATCTCTCTGTAAATTTGTTCCTCTCAATCCCTCAGACTTTTGGTTTCAACCAAGTCCCAGTAATGGTAACAATATCAGAATTCAATGCACTGAGCTCATCTGGTTTTCCCATGATGTTTCTTGCATTTGATTTACACAGCTCAGTACATTCGAAGCACCATGCTCAACCTTTTGATTGCTGACTTTGTCTGAAGTTTGAACAACATCTGACTGGTGTCAAGAAAACAACCACTTCCTCGATGTCACAGAAACAAAGGCGCTGGTTGTGGATTACAGAAGGAATGGAGACAGGCTAACCCCTATTGACATCAATGGATCTGGAGTTGAGAGGGTAAACAGATTTAAGTTCCTCGGCACAAACATCGTCGAGGATCTCACGTGGTCTGTACATCCCGGCTGTGTGGTGAAAAAGGCACAAGCATGCCAGTTTCACCTCAGAAGGCTGAAGAAGTTTGGAATGTGCCCCCAAATGTAAAGAACTTTCTACAGGGGCAGAATAGAGAGCATCCTGGCTGGCTGCATTACTGCCTGGTATGGGATCTGTACCTCCCTCAATCGCTGGACTCTGCAGAGAGTGGTGCGGACAGCCCAGTGCATTTGTAGATGTGAACTTTCCACTATTCATGACACTTACACTGACAGATGTGTAAAAAAGGGCCTGATGGATCACTGGAGACCTGATTCACCCCCAACTACAAACTATTCCAGCTGCTACCATCCGGGAAATGGTACCACAGCATGAAAGCCAGAACCAACAGGCTCTGGGACAGCTCCTTCCACCAGGTCATCAGACTCATATATTTATGCTGATACAATTGTATTTCTATATTATATTGACCATTCTGATGTACATACTGTTTATTACAAATTACTACAAATTGCACATTTAGATGGAGACGGAACATAAAGATTTCTACTCCACATGTATATGAAGGATGTAAGTAATAAAGTCAATTCACTTCAATGACTCCACTATCTGTTCTGGTATTCAGGCTCCCATCCACCCTGCAACTTCAGTTTAACATCCACTAGCACTAGCAAGCATGACCACTAGGATATTAGTCCCCTTCTAGTTCTGTTCCCCTAACTAACAAATCCCCTTTGACTTTCCTGTGCTAGCTAATTCCCTGCCAACAGTTCCTAACGTGGTCTACCTGTTGTCCTGGGGGATGGCCACAAGAGTACTCTGTGATGGCTATTTAACCTCATTCTCCTTCCTGACTCGCATCCAGTTTCCTGTGTCCTGCACCTTGGGTGTAACTCACCTCTCTTCGTGTCATCCCCTCTGATTTCTGAATGATCCGGAATTCATCCATTTCCAGCTCCAACTCCCTAACGTGCAGGGTTACAGGGAGTCAGGTATGTGAGGGTATCAGGGACACTGGAGGTCTCCCCACCTTCCCACTAATGTCCCCTCTAATTTGTAATGACCAGTGTCTGCAAAAATCTTGTGCTGTACAATTCTTGCCCAGTGACAACATGTGAAAACTGAACTTTATATACAGAGGTATTCATTTCAACAGCAACCAAATCACTGGCGATAAGAACTTTGATCTCATCTGGGTTTGATCGAGTTCATCTGCACTCTCACACAACCTATGTAGCAGGCCTGTAGCGGGTAATGAAGGATTTTCTCACCAGAGGAGGTAGAACAAGGAGCACACAAAAAATGCTGGAGGAAATCAGCAGGCCAGGCAGCATCTATGGAAAAGAGTACTAATGTTGAATTCCTCCAGCGTTTTGTGTCTGTTGCATGGATTTCCAACATCTACAATTTTTCTCTGGTTTGTGATTGGAGGTAGAACAAAGGTGATTTTCTCAACCGGTGATGTAAAAGATTTTGTTCCGTTTCTCCGAGTTCCTAATCCTTGCATTTAGACAGCTGGAGCTCAGCTCTGTCTGAGAGATCCATCGGTTCCCATTCCCTCATCAGCCGGAAGCTCCCCGGGACCCGTGTACGGATCGTGGGGCAGAGAGAGAGGGACGAGAGAGCTGGACTGTCCCGGGATTGCGGGTCACAGCGACTGTCCCTCCCGCAAACCCGCTCTAACCTTCACCGAATAATCAGAGGCCTTTTGTATACTTTGCGCAAGCGTGATATTCGCTAACAGCAACAACCCTGACGCCTGCGCATTTGATCGGTGCTTCGGCGACGGCGACATTTTTATCGCAAGGATTTATGCGTAATCACGATGCCATTAAAAGTTTCTGCAAGCGCTAGTTCGATATCCACAGCTCAGTTTTTTTTTGTGTTGGCGGCTCCCACAAACAATATACATAGAAACATACATAGAAAATAGGTGCAGGAGTAGGCCGTTCGGCCCTTCGAGCCTGCACCACCATTTATTATGATCATGGCTGATCATCCAACTCAGAACCCCGCCCCAGCCTTCCCTCCATACCCCCTGACCCCCATAGCCACAAGGGCCATATCTAACTCCCTCTTAAATATAGTCAATGAACTGGCCTCAACTGTTTCCTGTGGCAGAGAATTCCACAGATTCACCACTCTCTGTGTGAAGAAGTTTTTCCTAATCTCGGTCCTAAAAGGCTTCCCCTCTATCCTCAAACTGTGGCCCCTTGTTCTGGACTCAATATCAACAGGTATTCCATGTATTTAATGCCAAGGTATAATCCTCTTACAAATGCAGATATGAAATACAAAAGTTGCTGGAAATACAGAGACGCCCACACACAAAATGCTGGCAGCAACTAAGCAGAGGAGTACACAGTCTAGGCATGCTGAAGGGACTCGGCCTAAACGTTCTCCATTTATTCCTCTCCACATTTGCTGCCTGATATGTTGATTTCCTCCAGTAATTTGCAGAAATTAACCACCTTTTTTTTCAATCAAACATTTTCAAAATGTTTCTGATCTCTCACTTGTAGCCACATCCTGCTGGTCTAATTTCTCTTTCTCCTCCTCCTTGTAATCTCTATGGGCCATCTCTTCTCGGAGCCCAAAAGCCCTGACTCAGGCTGGTAATTATTTGGTTTCTGACTCTGTTCCATCGAACATTCACTCGCTGGTCTGCTGTCAGACTTTAGAGGTGCATTGCAACAACCCAGCTGTCAGAGGCACAGTCCTTTGAAATGAGTGAGAGTGACACAAAATGTTGAAAAGATCAGGGAAGAAGGAGCTTAAACACCTTAGACCAGAGCCCTGAAGAACATTAAAACCACAGAGTGCTCATCGTCTTATTCAGTCTGGAGAGAAGCATGCAGGAGATTCATGCAGGTGTGTAGGATGATGAGAGGCATTGGTCGTGTGGATAGCCAGAGGCTTTTTCCCAGGGCTGAAACGGCTAACACGAGGGGGCATAGGTTTAAGCTGCTTGGTAGTCGGTACAGAGGAGACGTCAGAGCTAAGTTTTTTGAACAAAGTGAGGTGTGTGTGTGGAATGCACTGCCAGCAACGGTGGTAGAAGCGGATACAATAGGGTCTTTTAAGAGACTCTTAGATAGGTACATGGAGATTAGGAAAATAGAGGCCTATGCGGTAGTGTAATTCTAGGCAGTTTCTAGAGTAAGTTACATGGTCGTCATAACATTGTGGGCCAAAGGGTCTGTAATGTGCTGTAGATTTCTATGATTCTCTGAAATTCAAGGGAAATCTCCTATCCCACGGAGTAGTAACTAGTTGCAACCTGTCATCACAGGGAGAGTGAGAGGGGAACGGCAGGGATAGATTTTCATATAATAATATGGAACAGAAACCTGTTGAATGGTCGCTCCCTGGTGTGAACTCGCTGGTGAGCCATTAGGTCAGATGACTGAGTGAATTCTTCCCCAAAAATTCAGCAAATGACCAGCCACTGCCCAGTGTGAACTGACTGGTGTGTCCACAGGCGAGAAGACCGACTGAATCCGTTCTCACACACAGAAGAGGTGAATGGCCTTGTCCCAGTGTGAACTTGTTGATGTACCTTCAGTTGAAATGACCGACTGAATCCATTCCCACTGTCTGAGCAGATGAACGGGTTCCCCCCAACGTAAAATGACAGGCATGTCAGTCGGTCAGATGATCGAGTGAATCCCTCCCCACATCTGAGCAGGAAGGATGATCAAGTGAATCCCTTGCTCCACTTCTTAAATATCTGGACAGAGACAGAAAAACTGATGTGTTGTGTTCGAGATTCCCATAGACAAATTCCTTGTCATTCTTAACCTGTGAAAAGATTTACAAAATCCATCAATGGGTGAAGGAAAACATTTCAGATGAGATCACTTGAGTTGTCAAGGTGTGATCTGGCATCACACTGTTACAGTGAAGTTCAACTCAAGTTGGAGAGAGAAACCATCTTCTAACTGGGCACAGTGCTGGTATCTGGAATGACCATCAAACTTTCTGATGCTCTTTCTGTCTCAATAAGAATGGGCCATTTCTGTCATCTCCAATCTGTGACCTGGCTCAGTTTGACTCTGTCCATTGGTATTATTCCCTGTTCCCACTGAGCTGCATGGGTTCCCGGCCCCACAGTAACTGAAACATTCTCACGCAAATAGCCGGCAGTGCATCCCACGCACCCACCACTCTCTGTGTAAAAAAACGTACCCCTGACATCCACTCGGTATCTATTTCCAAGCAGCTTACAACTATGCCCCCTCGTGTTAGCCATCTCCGCCCTGGGAAAAAACCTCTGGCTAGCCACACGATCAATGCCCCTCATCATCTTATACACCTGAAAAAGGCTCTAAACATAAACAAGGAAATTATACACTGCTTTGAGGATTTGTTAGAAGTATACAAAATTATGAGAATATAGATAAGGTAAATGCAAGCAGGCTTTTTCCATTGAGGTTGGGTGGGATGCCAACCAGAGGTCATGGGTAAATGGGAAAGGTGAAAATTTAATGGGAACATGTGGAAAAGCTCTTTATTGAAATGGTTGTGAGAGTGTGGAATGAGATGCCAGCACAAGTGGTCAATATGAGCTCAGTTTCACCATTTCGAAGAAGTTTGATAGGTACCTGGATGGTAGGGGTATGGAGGGCGATGGTCCCAGTGGATTAGACAGCTTAAATGTTTTTTCAGCATTGACTAGATGGGCCAAATGGCCTGTTTCCATACTGAAATTCTCCATGTTTCTATGACAGAGAAGCTGGCCAAACTTGTTTGGAAGGGAAAAGGGCCCATGTGTGACGTCAGGCTATTCCCATTGGTGCGAACCGATGTCAATCATTGGTTACACCCAGTCGCGAAGGCGGACCGGCCGAGAGGGCGTTACCCCCGCTGACCCCGTGTCCGATCTCTCCGTCAAAGCGGGATAAACCTGAAAGTAAATGTCCGCTTTCTGATTTATTTCCATTTCCCTCCGAGGGAAGTTGGGGCGTTTGTGAAGCGTCTCCTGCGGCCGGAGTCTGATGTATCGCTGAGAGGTAGGAGGAGACCGCTTGGCCCGTCGGTTTGATGCCGGTTCCCCGGGGAGGGAGAGGATGAAGACGGTGAGAGAGGGGGCGGACAGGATGTTTGTCCCGGTGGGGACAGGAGGGGCTCATCTGTGGAAATGTCTGAGCCCACGGTGGTGGCGATTCACCACATTGGGGGGCAAACACCGGCAGACTGTTGCCCTGCAAGCGGGGACAGGACTGGAGTTGGGAGGGTGGGTGAGGAGAGGACATTTCGGGTAGTGGGGGTAAGATCTCGAAAGATCATTGCTAATGCCTCCACATCCCTTCAGCCACCTCTTTCAGATCTCTGGGGTGTTCACCATCTGGTCCAGGTGATCTATTTACCTTCAGACCATCTCTGTTTCCCAAGAAACTTCTCCCGAGTAACGTAACTTTACACATTCTGACCACTGACATCTGGGACTTTCATATTCCTGCCAGTGTCTTCGACAGATAAGAGTGATGTACAATACTTATTCAGTTCATCTGCCATCACCTTGCACCCCCACCCCATTAATACCTCTCCAGCATCATTTCCCAGTGGTTTGAAATCCACTTCCACCTCTCTTTTACACTGTATGTACCTGAAGAAAAATTTAGTATCCTCTTTGATATTACTGCCTAGCTCACCTATGTATTCCATCTTTTCCCTTATTTATTTTAGTTGCATTCTGTTGGTTTTTAAAAGCTTCCCAATCCTCTAACTTCCTGGTAATTTTTGCTCCATGCTCTCTCTTTGGTTTATATGTTGTCTTTGGTTTCTCTGATCAGCCACGGTTTTGTCACCTCACCTTTAGAATACTGCTTCCTCTTTGTGATTTGTATATCCTGTGCCTTCCGAATTGCTTCCAGAAATTGCAGCTATCTCTGCTCTGTTTTCATCCCTGCCCATGTTCTTTTCAAATCAATTTTGACCAATTCTGCTCTCATGCCTCTGTAATTCTCTTTATTCCACATCGGACTTTAGCTTCTTCCTTCTCTAATGTCAGGGTGAATTTGATCATATTAAGATCACTGCCCCTAAGGGTTCTTTGAACTTAAGTGACCGAATCAATTCCGCTTCATTACAACACACAATCCAGAATAGCTGATCCCCAAGTGGGCTCAACCACCAGCTGCTCTAAAAAAGCATCTTGTAGACATTCTAGGAATTCCTCCTCTTGAGACCAACACCGTCCTAATTTTCCTAATCACCTGCATGACAATCCCCCATGACTATTGTAACGTTGCCCTTTTGTCACGCACTTTCTATCTCCCATTGTAATTTGTGGACCACATACTCACTACTGCTTGGGGGTCTCTATACAATTCCCATCAGGGATTTTTTTTGTACATTTGCTATTCCTTAATTCTACCCACAGATTCTGCACCTTCCAACTTTATGCCACCTCTTTCTAATGATCTTGTTTAATATTTTAGTAAAAAAGCCACACAACCCCAGTACCAGCTTGTTCTTTCAAGAAATGTATAAGTATCTGGAAACAAGAGGACCTGCAGATGCGAGAAATCTGGAGAACTACACACAAATTGCTGGACGAGCTCAGCATGTCAGGCAGCATCTATGGATGGGAATCACCATTTCAGGCCAAGACCCTTCATCGGGACTCTTGACACCCACGTATCTGGAATATCAACAAGCAAAGAAAATAGAAAGTAGTGTGAAATTGTGAAAACCTTTGACAAAATTTAGTTCAAGGCTTAAAAAAACCTGCCAAACAGAGCTCAGTTGTTAACAAATACAACAAAGGCAATAAACACTTCCATCAAAACCGACATTGACTTTTTTTAATAAAAATATCTTGCTGCCACTTCAATCAGTAAAATTTACAAAGATAAGTAAGAACTTTAGAAAAGACTATTTACGCTCAAACCCACTTAGATTAACACTACCTTGGACGGGAGCTAGAGGAGTAACACACATGAAAAAGAAATCACACAACAGTATAAAATTTCTAAGTATATATTTTCATCAGAAATGAACAGGATTCAGCACTCCAGGTGTGTCTATGCCATCGTGATAAGAAATACAGACCAGAAAACTTCAATGAGAGGACAACTCAGAAAAATGAATCATCACTATGGAAGAAAACATTAACCAGTGGAACGAGTATGACCCTCCTTGGGAGACATCCCAATGATCTGAGCAGACCAGATGGTGACAAGGAAGCATCGAGCACCTGACTGAGAGTTGGAGACCTCTTCCCAGAAACAGAGGGGTTCCTTGCAGAAATACAGGATAAGGTGGTTAACAAAAGGGAAAAAAAATCAAAAGTACATGAAATACAAACAAACAAGGCAGTAAATGCAGAAAATGCCAAGACAAACCAGACACAATCCAACACGTCTCAGGATCCTGCAGCAGTTTAACTCAATCTGATTAATTACAAAGGTACAATCAAGTGGCAAATATCATTCACCAAAATCTTGCTTTAAAATACAAACTCATCAATGCCCTCCATCACTTCATTAAGGCACCATAAATTCAAGCCTGATCCAGTTTTAGAGTCAAATCTTACAAATTATATGATAATCAATACATTATTTCAGATAGGACAATCCATAATAACCATTCAAATATAATATTACAGGATAAACAAGCAGGAATGGCTCCCACACTAGATATAACCATTCTCAACACGTTTTCCTCGACCAGTGGAGCACCTCACCACAGATATTGTTTGTGTCATCAGTCAGAAAACAGAAAAATTTTCTCTGTCAATCAGCTTCCAAATGTTGCTACTCTTGACATTTGTTGCCACGTCCTGCTGCTGATTCCCTTCTCCTCATCATACTTTCTTACCCCGACTATCGTCCACAGACCCAAACTCTGCCCTGTGCAGACCTGCCTCTGGTTCCTGACCCTGCTCCCTTGAACATCCAACTGATGGTTTCCCATTCTGCTTTCAGTCTTTAGAGGCCAGGGGTGTTTCCTAACAACCCTTTAGAAGCAGAGAAAATGACCCGTAATGTGGAAGTGAGTCATGATTAAGGAGGTTAACTACCAATGTCATTCTTCCTCAGTCCAGAGATTAGAGGGGCGAAGAACATCTCAGACAGAACTGCAGTCAGCTCGACTTCTTCAGTCTGCAGAGAATTCAAGAGAAACCTCTTCACCCACAGAGTGGTGACTGATTGGAACCCATCAGCACAGGGAGAGCGAGAGGGGAACAACAGGGGAGGATTGAAAAGGACTGTCGTGGAACAGAATCACTGGTCAGGTCGAGCCAGCCTGAGTCGACTCTCTACTGTACACTAGGTGTGTCATAAATTCACCGGAGACAGAGTTTAAAATAGAACTGATTTATATGTCACAAATCCAGAATATTAAACTCCAGTCCCATTAAAGGTGAATATGCAGCAGAAGAAACTCCTCCCATGCCCAGTGACCAGGGTGCAGAACTGGGTGTGGTGAGCAGCAGCAATAATTGCAGAGTTCAGCACTGACAGTCACTCTCAAAATTGCATTCAGCAACGTTGATGGACAAATATCCAGCATGAAGCTTATTGAAATTTTCTCCCAGTGTGAACCCGGTAGTGTGTCACAAGGTTAGATGACTGAGTGAATCCCTTCCCACACTGAGAGCAGGTGAACGGCTTCTCCCCAGTGTGAACTCTCTGGTGACTCTGTAGGTGGGTTGACTGCGTGAATCCCTTCCCACATTCTGAGCAGGTGAACGGCCTCTCCCCAGTGTGAACTCGCTGGTGTCTCTGTAGGGTGGATGACTGAGTGAATCCTTTCCTACAGACTGAGCAGGTGAACGGCTTCTCCCCAGTGTGAACTCTCTGGTGACTCTGTAGGTCGGATGACTGGGCGAATGTCTTCCCACAGACTGAGCAGGTAAACGGCCTCTCCCCGGTGTGAACCGACTGGTGTCTCCATAGATCAGGTAATAAAGTGAATCCTTTCCCACAGTCTGGGCAGGTGATTGGCTTCTCCCCAGTGTGAAATCGCTGGTGCCTAAGAGCATCACATGATCGACTGAATCCCTTCCCACAGTCTGAGCAGGTGAACGGTCTCTCCCCTGTGTGAACTCGCTGGTGTGCCAGCAGATCAGATGAACGAGTGAATCCCTTCCCACAGTCTGAGCAGGTGAACGGCTTCTCCCCAGTGTGAACTCGCTGGTGTGCCAGCAGTCCCGATGACTGAGTGAATCCCTTCCCACAGTCTGAGCAGGTGAACGGCCTCTTTCCAGTATGAACTCGCTGGTGACTCTGTAGGTGATGTAATAAAGTGAATCCCTTCCCACAGTCTGAGCAGGTGAACAGCTTCTCCCCAGTGTGAAATCGCTGGTGTCTATGAAGGTCGGATGATCCATGGAATCCCTTCCCACAGTCCGAGCAGGTGAACGGTCTCTCACCAGTGTGTACTCGCTGGTGTACCAATAGTCCGGATGACTGAGTGAATCCCTTCCCACAGTCCGAGCAGGTGAACGGTCTCTCCCCAGTGTGAACTCGCTGGTGTGCCAATAGTCCGGATGACTGAATGAATCCCTTTCCACAGTCCGAGCAGGTGAACGGTCTCTCCCCAGTGTGAACACGCTGGTGTACCAATAGTCCGGATGACTGAGTGAATCCCTTTCCACAGTCTGAGCAGGTAAACGGCCTCTCTCCAGTGTGAACTCGCTGATGACTCTGTAGGGTGGATGACTTAGTGAATCCCTTTCCACAGTCTGAGCAGGTGAACGGCCGCTCCCCGGTGTGAACTCGCTCGTGTGCCATTTGGTCAGATGACCGAGTGAATCCTTCCCCACAAATTCAGCAGATGACCTGCCTTTGCCCAGTTAGAACTGACTGGTATGTCCACAGGTTGGAAGACCGACTGAATCCCTTCTCACGCACATAACAGGCAAATGGCCTTGCCCAGTGTGAACTTACTGATGTACCTTCAGTTGAGATGAACGAGTGAATCCATTCCCACAGTCTGAGCAGGTAGGATGACTGAGTGAATCCCTTGCTCCACTTCTTAAATATCTGGCCAAAGACAGCAAAACTGGCGTGCTGTGTTCGAGATTCCCAGAGACAAATTTCTTGTCATTTTTAACCTGTAAAAAGATTTACAAAATCCATCAATGGCTGAAGGACAACATTTCAGATGAGATCACTTCAGTCGCTAAGACGTGAACTGACATCACATTGTTACAGTGAGGTTCAACCAAAGTTGGAGAGAGAAATCTTCTTCTAACTGGGCACAGTGCTGGTATCTGAAATGACCATCAAACTCTCTGATGTTCTTCCTGTCTCGATAGGAATGGGGCATTTCTGCCATCTCCAATCTGTCACCTGTTTCAGCTTGACTCTCTCCCTTGGTATTATTCCCTGTTCACACTGAGCTGCATGGGTTCCTGGCCCCACAGTAACTGAAACACTCTCACACAAATAGCCTTTGTTGACGTGCAGCTGGGATTTTCTTGTATGTACTGTTAATTTAAAGTGCCACAGTTTTAGCAAATATTTTAGTAAATATCTCCTACTCAGATGTATGGTTAGTCTGCACAGCTGTTAAAAGGAATTATAGAGTGAATGTTAGTATTATTTAAGGTTCTTGTCAGAGTCATAGAAAAGTACAACACAGAAGCAGACCCTTTGGCCCATCTAGTTGCTGTCGAGCTATTTAAACTTTCTACTCCCATACCCCTACCATCCAGGTACCTATACAAACCCCTAACATGTTGCAATCGAACTCGCATACACCATTTGTGCTGGCTGCTCACTCCACACCCAGATGACCGTCTGTGTTAAGAAGTTTCCCCTCATTTTCCCCTTAGCATTTCACCTTTCATCCTTAACCCATGGCCTCTGGTTATAGTCCCACCCAATCTCAGTGGTAAAATCCAGCTTGCATTTACCCTATCTATACCCCTCTTAATTGTGGTATACCTCCATCAAATCGCTCCTCAATCTTCTATGTTCCAAGGAATAAAGTCCTGACCTGTTCACTCTTTCCTTATAACCCAAGTCCTTCAGATGTGGCAACATCCTTCTGAATTTTCTCTGAACTCTTTCAACCTCTTTTACATCTTCCCTGTAGGTTGGTGACCAAAACTGCACACAATACTCCAAATTAGGCTGCAACATTGTCTTGTACAATGTCAACATAACATCCATCTCCTGTTCTCAGTACTTTGGTTTATGAAGGCCAATGTGTCAAAATCTTTCTTTCCATCCCTATTCAACTCTGACACCACTTTCAGTGAATTATAGACCTGTATTCCCAGATCCGTTGCTTCTACAGCACTCCTCACCGCCCGACCACTCACTGTGTAATTCTAGGTCCTACCAAAGTGCAACACCTCGCACTTGTCTCATTAAATTCCATTTCCCATTTCTCAAACCATTTTCCCAGCTGGTCCAGATCCCACTGCAAGCCACGATAGTCTTCCTTGCTGTCCACTACACCACCAATCTTGGTGTCAGCCACAAATTTGCTGATCCAGTTAACCACACTATCATCCAGATTACTGATATAAATGACAAACAACAACAGATCCAACACTGATCCCTGTGGCACACCACTAGTCACAGGCCTCCGGTCAGAGAGGCAACCATCTGCTACCACAGTCTGGCTTCTCCCAAAGACAGTGTCTCATCCAATTTACTATCTGATCTTGAATGCTGAGTGACTGAACCTTCTTGACCAAACGCCCATATGAGACTTTGTCAAGTGCTTTGAGTTCATCCACTTTCCTGATAACTTCCTCGTGAGACTCGATAAGATTGGCTAGACATGACCAACCATGCACAGAGCCATGCTGTCTATCCTTAATCAGTCCACATCCATCCAAATACTTATATATCTGGTTCCTGCACATACGTTCCAATAACTTTCCCACTGCAGGTGTTAAGCTCACCAACGTACAATTTCTGAGTTTATTTTTAAGAGCCTTTCTTGAACAGCGGAATAACATTGGCTGTCCTCCAATCCTCCAGTCCCTCACCTGTCACTGAGGATGATTTAAGTATCCGTGCTTGGGCCCTGACAATTTCTGCACTTGTCTTCCGCAGGGTCCCAGGGAACAACTTGTCAGGCCCTGGTGATTTATCCACGCTTATTTTCCTTAAGACAGCAAACACCTCCACCTCTGTAATCTGTACAGGGTCCATGAAGTTGATGCTGCTTTGCCTCACTTCTGTAGACTCTGTGTCCATCTCCTGTGTAAGTATGGATGCAAAAAAATATCTCCCCCATCTATTTTGTCTCCTCATATGGATTATCATTCTGATCTTCCAGAGGATTAATATTTTCCCTGCAACCTTTTTGCTCTTAACATGTCTGCAGAATCCCTGAGGAGTCTCCTAAACCTTGTCTGCTGGGGCAACCATGCCTTCTTTTATTTCTTTCATAAGTGTTCACTTGAATTTCCTGTACTTCATAGGAAGGAAGGAAGGAACATCGACTCAGGCCATGAGAGGCCCGCGTCGGGCATTTTCATGCCTTACAAGGTGCAGGTTGGAAGTCTGTGTGGGGCGCCACTCCTCGCACAGACACTAGAGCAATGTGTGGCTAAGTGCCTTGCTCAAAGACACAAACACGCTGCCACAGCTGAGGCTCAAACTTCATAAGTACCCCATTTGTTCCTATTTTCCTGTACCTGGTATGCACCTCCTTTTTATTGATCTGGGAGATGAAAGCCAAAGGGGTGATAGAGCTGCATGTCGAGAGGTGGGGGTAGTGGGGGGGGACATTTAAACTAAAGTTGTAGGGTGAATGGGAGCCTGAATAACAGAACAGATAGTAGAGAGGTTGTGGAGACAGATGTTGTTCTGTCCTCAAACAAAGTCAGGAATGAAAACGTTGAGCATGGTGCAGTGAATATGCTGAGCCCTGTATATTTCAATACAAGCAGCAGCGTAGGAAAGGCGGATGTGTTCAGGGCATGGATCAACACCTGGAATTATGACACTAGGACCTGGCAACTGTGGACTGGGACAGGCTGCTTTGTGGCAAAGGTGTGCTTGGTAAATGGGAGGCCTTCAAAGTGAAGTTTTGGAAGTACAAAGCAGGTATGTGCTTGTCAGAATAAAAGGTAAAGATAGAAACTGTATTTCAAGAGATATTGAGACCCTGGTGGAGCACAAAACGGAGTTGCATAACAGGGATAGGCAGGCAGGTTCTCCTGGAGTATAAGAAATGCAAGAGAACAAATAAGAAATAAATCAGAATGGCTAAAAGAAGGCATGAGATTGCCCTCACAGAAAAAATGAAGGATAATCCTAAGGGATTCTGGAGATACATTAAGATCAAAAGTATTGCAAGGGACAAAGTTGGTTCTCTGAAAGACCAGAATGGTAATCCATGTTTGGAACCAAAGCAGATGGGGAAGATCATCTCTATTTACTCAGGAGATGGGCACAGAGTCTATGGAAGTGTGGGAAAGTGGCATTAACATCGTGGACCCTGTACAGATTAAAGAAGAGAGGATGTTCGCTATCCTGAGGCAGATTAGGGTGGATAAATCTCCAGGGCATGACAAGGTGCTCCCTCGGACTCTACCGGAGGTAAGTGCAGAAATTGTCGGGGCCCCTAGCAGAGATAATTAAATCATCCTTGGTGACAGGGGGAGGAACCAGAGGATTGGAGAACAGCCAATGTTGTTTCACTGTTTAACATAGAACATAGAAATCTGCAACATATTACAGAGCCCTCAGGCCACAAAGTTGTGCCGACCATGTAACCTACTCTAGAAACTGCCTAGAATTTCCCTAACGCATAGCCCTCTGTTTTCCTAAGCTCCATGTACCTATCGAAGAGTCTCTTAAAAGACCCTATTGTATCCGTCTCTACCACCATTGCTGGCAGTGCATTCCACTTACCCGCCACTCTCTGTGTGGAAAAACTTACCTCTGACATCCCCTTGATACACATTTTCAAGCACCTTAAAACTGTGCCCCCTCGTGTTAGCCATTTCAGCCCTGGGAAAAAGTCTCTGGCTATCCACACGATCAATGCCTCTCATCATCTTATACACGTAAAAACGGCTCTGAACATAAACAAGGAAATTATACATTGCTTTGAGGATTTGTTCAAGGTATACACAATTATGAGGGTAAGTGCAAACAGGCTTTTTCCACTGAGGTTGGGTGGGACTATAACCAGAGGTCATGGGTAAGTGGTGAAGGTGAAAATTTAAGGGGAATATGTGGGAAAACTCTTCACTGAAATGGTTGTGACAGTGTGGAATGAGATGCCAGCACAAGTGGTTCATGCCAGCTGAATTTCACCATTTAAAAGAAGCTGGGATAGGTATCTTGATGGTAGGGGTATGGAGGGCGATGGTCCTGGTGCAGGTGGTTGCATTTGACATCTTAAATATTATCATCATTGTCTAGAGGGGACAAACGGCCTGTTTCTGCACAGAATTTCTCCATGCTTCTATGACAGAGAAGCTGGCCAAACTTGACTGGAAGGGGAAACTGGTAGGAATAACGATGGAGCAGCAATGGCTGGAGTTTCTGGGAGCAATTCGGGAGCTGAGTGATAGATACATCCCAAAGAAGTAGAAGCATTGGAAAGGCAGGAGGACACAACCGTGGCTGAAATGAGAAGACAAAGCCAACGTCAACATAAAGGCCAAAGAGAGGGCAAATAATACAACAAAAGCTATTGGAAAGTTTTTAAAACCAACAGAAGACAACTAAAAAGAAAATCAGATATGCTCAGGACATTGATTTATGATTTGCAGTCATTAATGAGTCTTGGTAGCACCCAACAGTCCGAGGCATTTAGAGGAACAAGATCTCCGGGTCCTTAATATCTCTTGAACACCAAGGATCCCTGCACCAGTTACCTTTCAACTTTCAATTTGGCATGCTCATATAAACTCTACACATTCAATATTCCACTTCTGAAGGCCTCCCACTTACCAAGTACACCTTTGATAGAAAACAGCCTTTCCCAAAACACACTTGTCAGATCCTTTCTGATGCCATCAAAATTGACCTTTCCCCAATTTAGAATCTCAACCTGTGGTTCAGACCTCTCTTTTTCCATATTTACTTGGAATCTCATGGTATTATGATCACCGGATACAAAGTGTTCCCATACACTAATTTCTGTCACTAGCCCTGGATCATTTCCGAATAGCATTTTGCACAGTTCTACATTGGGAATTCTACGTATTGATGAAGGACACATTTGACAAACTCTACCTCAGCTAGTCCTTTTTCAGTATGGGAGGCCCAGTCAATATTTGGAAAGTTAAAAATCACTTACGATATCAACATATGTTTCTTGGCATAGTCTGCAATCTCTCTACAAATTTGTTCCTCTAAATCCCTCAGACTGTTGGATGCAACCAAGTCCCAGTAATGGCTACAATATCATGATTCCATGACCTGTACTCATCTGACTTTCCTACGATGCTTCTTGCATTGTGAAAAACACAGCTCTGCACATTCATCATACCATGCTCAACCTTTTGATTGCTGACTTTGTCTGAACAACATCTGTCTGGGTGTCAAGAAAGCAACCTCTCCCTCAATGTCACAAAAACAAAGGAACTGGTTGTGGACTACAGAAGGAATGGAGACATCAATGGATCTGGAGTTGAGAGAGGAAGCAGCTTTAAGTTCCTCGGCATGAACATCACCGAGGATCTCATCTGGTCTGTGCACACCGGCTGTGTGGTATGTGGCTGTCTACCTCTTCCACATCAGAAGCTTGAAGAAGTTTGGGATGGGGTCCCAAATCCTAAGAACTTTCTACAGGGACACAATTGAGAGCATCCTGACTGGCTGCATCACTGCCTGGTATGGGAACTGTACTTCCCTCAATCGCAGGACTCTGCAGAGAGTGGTGCAGACAGCCCAGAGCATCTGTAGATGCGAACTTTCCACTATTTAGGACATTTACAAAGACAGGTGCGTATAAAGGCCCGAAGGATCATTGGGGATCCGATTTACCCAACCACAAACTGTTCCAGCTGCTACCCTCCAGGAAGTGGTACTGCAGCATAAAAGCCAGGCCCAACAGGCTCCTGGACAGCTACTTCCACCAGGCCATCAGACTGATTAATTCATACTGATGAAATTGTATTACTATGTTATAATGACTGTACTATTTATTATAGATTACTAGAAATTACACATTGCACATTTAGATGGAGAATTAATGTAAATATTTCTACTCTTCATGTATATTAAGGATATAAGTCATTTCAATTCACCCTTTCCACCCATCTGTTCTGCCATTCTGGCTCCAATCCCGCCTGCAACTTTAATTTAACCACCAACCCCTGCCACACACTAGCACTAGCTAGCAAGCCTCACCACTAGGATATTAGACCTCTGCTAGTTTTAATTCCCTAACTAACAAAGCCCCTATCAGCCCTTTGAAATTCCTCTGCTAGGTAATCCCCCCTAACAGTTCCGAAAGTGGTCCACCTGTTGTTGTGCGGGATAGCAACAAGAGTACTCTGCAATGGCTATTTAACCTCATTCCCCTTCCTGACTCTCACCCAGTTTCCTGTGTCTTGCACCTTGGGTGTAACTCACCTCTCCTCATGTCATATCCATCACGGCCTCCAACTCCCAAATGATCTGGAATTCATCCATTTCCAGCTCAAACTCCCTAACGTGCAGGGTTACAAGCTGCAGCTGGACGCACACCTAGCAGGTGAGCGTGTCAAGGACACTTGAAGTCTCCCCACCTTCCCACCAATGTCCCATCTAATTTGTAATGAGCGGTGTGCCAAAAAATCTTGTGCTGTGCAATTTTTACCCAGTGACAACAATATGTGCACACTGAACTTTAAATAGAGGTACTCATTTTAACAGCTAGTAAATCACTGTCAATAAGAACTTTGTTATCCTCTGGGTTTGATCAAGTTCATCTGCACTCTCACACAACCTACATAGCAGGCCTGTACAGGGTGAGGAAGAATTTTCTCACTCCAGCTTTTGCACACCATCCATATCTGATTTGCTTGCTAAATGACACTTTTAAAAGTCAGATTTCCAAATATCACTCCACTTCCTCCCACTTGCAAATTCTCCAGCAACTTTTGCATCACCACAATACACACAGTTTCTGTATTGTACATAAATATTTCCCCTGAACCCTCCTCCCAGGTGACTGTCGGTGCTGAGCTTATTGATGGCAATGCCAATGAATATGAAGGGAAAGGCAGTAGTCTGTCCGGCACATTTGTGATGTGAAAGCTACTTGTTGCCCAGGACAAAAGTGTTTGATATAATTATGTACCCAGAGAGAGTGGGTCAAACCGTGTTCTCACGAGTAGAAAAGTCCAGAACAAGAGCAGGTAGAAGAAACAACACGCACACAAAATGCTGGAGGAACTCAGCAGGCCAGGCAGCATCCAAGGAAGAGTACTAATGCTGAATTCCTCCGGCAATTCGTGTGTGTTGCTTGGATTTCCAGCATCTGCAGATTTTCTCTCGTTTGTGATAGGAGGTAGAACAAAGGTGATTTAAAAGATTTGTTCCCTTTCTCCGAGTTCCCAATCCTTGCATTTAGACAGCTGGAGCCCAGCTCTGTCTGGGAGATCCATCGGTTCCCATTCCCTCACCAGCCGGAAGCTCCCCGGGGCCCGTGTACGGGTCGTGGGGCTGAGAGAGAGAGGGAAGAGAACAGGACTGTCCCGGGATTACGGGTCACGGTATCCGGAGCTCACAATAATTATCCCGAATTCGGTGTTGAAAACCCCACCAGCAAACTGTCTCTTACCTGGAGCCGATTTTCCGAGGCCTTTACTGCACTGCGCGCATGCGCGATATTCGGGAACAAACATCAACCCTGACGCCTGCGCATTTGATCGGTGCTTCCGCGACGGCGAAAATTGTTATGCCGAGCTTTCTGGGTAATCACGGTGCCATTAAAAGTTCCGGCAAGCTTCGGTTCCATGTCCAGACCTCAGTTTTTTTTTGTGTAGAATACCCAGTAGCTGTTTTAACACAGAAAGCGGATCCCATAAACGATTTGCTCAATATCAACAGGTATTCCGTGTATCTAATGCCAAAGTACAATCCTCTTACAAATGTAACAGATTCTGCAGTTGCTGGAAATACAAAGACCCACACACACACAATGCTGGAGGAACTCTGCAGTTCAGGCAGCAAATAAGCAGAAGAGTTCACAGGCTAAGCATATTGAAGGGAGCTCGGCCTAAACGTTGTGTATTTATTCCTCTCCACATTTGCTGTTGATTTTCACCAGTAATTTGCAGAAATTAACCATCTTTTTTTTTCATTCAACCAATTTCCAGATGTTTCTGATCTTTAATTTGTAGCCATATCCTGCTGGTCTGATTTCTCCTCCTCCTCGTAAACTCTAGACCCCATCATTCTCTGGAGCCCCAAAGCACTGAATCATACTGCCAACTCTTTCTGACTCCGCTCTATCGAAAATTCATTCGCTAGTCTGCTGTCAGGCTTGAGAGGCGCATTGCAACAATCCAGCTGCCTGAAGCACAGTCCTTTGAAATTAGTGAAAATGACACAAAACGTTAGAAAGAGCGGGGAAGGAGTTTAACCAACTTCGTCCAGAGCCTTGAAGAACGTCAAAACCACAGCGAGCTCATCGTCTTATTCAGCCTGGAGACAATCATGCAGGAGATTCATGCAGGTGTATAGGATGATGAGAGGCATTGGTCGTGTGGATCGCCAGAGGCTTTTTCCAGGACTGAAACGGCTAACACGGGGGGTGGGGGGCATATATTTAAGCTGCTTGAAAGTAGGCACAGAGGAGATGTCAGAGCTAAGTTTTTTTTTTAAATAAGGAGTAGTGTGTGTGTGGAATGCACTGCCATCGACGGTGGTAGAGGCGGATACAACAGGGTTTTTTAAGAGACTCTTAGATAGGTACATGGAGATTAGGAAAATAGAGGGCTATGCAGTAGGGTAATTCTAGACAGTTTCTAAAGTAAGTTACATGGTCGACACGAGGCTGTGGGCCAAAGGGTCTGTAATGTGCTGTAGATTTCTATGATTCTATGAAATTCAAGGGAAATCTCTTCTCCCACCGAGTGGTGACTAGTTACAACCTGTCATCACAGGGAGAGTGAGAGGAGAACGGCAGAGATAGATATTGATATACTGATATGGAACGGAAATATGGGCAGGGACCAGATGGGCCGAGTGGCCTCCCTAGTTTACATTGTGAGTGTGGCAGAGACAGTAAGTACCTGAGACACGGGATTTGATACAGAACTGATTTATCTTTCACAGATCCAGAATATTAAACACTCGTCTAGTTTAAGGCTAACAGCGACAGAACGGACTCCTCCAATGCTCAGTGACCAGGGTTCAGTCCTGGGTGCGATGAGCAGCCGCAAGAACTGCAGAATCTGACAGTAACAGTCCCTCATGAACCTGCAGCTGCCTTCAGTCACCGTGATGGTTAAACATTTGACACAGAGCTGATTTGAACTTCCTCCCTGATGTGAAGTTGCTGGTGTTGCAGCAGCTGGGATGATTCAGTAAAACTCTTTGCTCACTCCGGACAGAAATGTGGTCTCTGCTTATAGTGAACTCACCGGAGCATCACAAGGTAGGTTAACTGAATGAGTCTCTTCGTTCACACGGATCAGGTGAATGGCCGCTTCCCAGTGCGAAGCTGTTGGTGTATCTGCAAACATGAAGAAATCTGAAGATGCTGGAATTTCAAGCAACACACATGAAAGTTGCTGGTGAACGCAGC
Source organism: Mobula birostris (assembly GCF_030028105.1). Taxonomy (NCBI): domain Eukaryota; kingdom Metazoa; phylum Chordata; class Chondrichthyes; order Myliobatiformes; family Myliobatidae; genus Mobula; species Mobula birostris. The sequence continues at coordinate 49,814,565 of NC_092382.1, read as the reverse complement.
AGGCCAGGTAACATCTCTGGGAAGAGGTACAGTCGACGTTTCAGGCCAAGACCCTTCATCATGACTAACTGAAAGAAAAGCTAATAAGAGATTTGGAAGTGGGAGGGGGAGGGGGAGATCACAAATGTTAGGAGAAGATAGGAGGGGGAGGGATGGAGCCAAGAGCTGGACAGGTGATTGGCAAAAGGGATATGAGAGGATCATGGTACAGGAGGCCCAGGGAGAAAGAAAGGGGGACGGGTGGGGGGGGGCGGGGAACCAGGAGGATGGGGAAGGAGTGTAGTTAGAGGAACAGAGGGAGAAAAAGGAGAGAGAGAAAAAGAATGTGAGTATTTAAATAAATAAATAACGGATGGGGTGCAGGGAGGGGAGGTGGGGTATTAGCGGAAGTTAGAGAAGTCAATGATCATGCCATCAGGTTGGAGGCTACCCAGACGGAATGAAAGGTGTTGTTCCTCCAACCTGAGTGTGGCTTCTTCTTGACAGTAGAGGAGATTGTGGATAGACAAATCAGAATGGGAATGGGACATGGAATTAAAATGTGTGGCCATTGGGAGATCCTGCTTTCTCTGGGGGACAGTGGGTAGGTGTTCATTGAAATGGTGTTCCAGTCTGCGTCGGGTCTCGCCAATATATAGAAGGCTGTATCGGGAGCACTGGACGCAGTATATCACCCCAGCCGACTCACAGGTGAAGTGTCGCCTCACCTGGAAGGAATGTCTGGGGCCCTGAATGGTAGTGAGGGAGGAAGTGTAAGGGCATGTGTAACACTTGTTCCGCTTACAAGGATAAGTGCCAGGAGGGAGATCGGTGGGGAGGGATGTGGGGACGAATGGAGAAGGAAGTCGCGTAGGGAGCGATCCCTGCGGAAAGCAGAGAGAGGGGGAAGGGGAGGATGTGTTTAGTGGAGGGATCCCGTTGGAGGTGGCGGAACTTAAGGAGAATTATATTTTGGACCCGGAGGCTGGTGGGGTGGTAAGTAAGGACAGGGGGAATCCTATTCCTAGTGGGGTGGCGGGAGGATGGATCTGCGATGTCCGACTGAATCCCTTCCAAAGTGAGTCAGTGAATGACATCACACTGCTATCAACGTCATGGCAATGTATCCAATCAGATCACGGACATGGACACGTGATCGGGGTCTCCTTGTAGCGAGTGGGGCGCTGTCTTCTCCAGCATCTCCGCGTCCACATTCAAGGATCGGCGGCATTCAAGCGCTGGTGAACTGACAGATACAGCGGAACTAACGGGCTGTTGTGTTTGTGATTCCCATGCACAAATCCTTTGACCCTTCTACACTGTTAAATGTTTACAAAACACGTCAGTGAGTTAAGGACAACATTTCAACTCAGATAATTTTAGTCTCCATGGTTTCTTGTGATAAAAACACTGTCACAGCTCAAAACAATTTTGAGGAACAAGACTTCATCTTCTAACTGGCTTCTGTTCTGGCATCGGCACAATATCAAACTCTCTGCTTCCCTCTCTATATCAAAATGGGTCATTCCTCCCCTTCATCAATCTGTTACTTGGCTCAGTTTGTCTGTCTCCTTCGCATTCTGAGCATACGCCACACACCAACTAAGATCACATTTTATTTACACGGCTGCGACTAGAGACTTTCTGATTATTATGTCCCTCCTGGCATTTGACGGTAGTGACGGGTTCCATTGCTGGAATCAGCATACCGTCACTGTGGTCTGTGAGGATTTTGTGAATAAAGCGCCATTCTCCAATTTAGAATCTCAAGCCGTGGCGAAAGCCTATCGTCTGCATATTTAAATTGTATTTATGGCATTGTGATAACCAGATTCTATCGCCCTCCACGACCTCTCTATCTAGTCCTTTCAATATTCGACTTCTAAGAAACGTTGCCAACACAGACCCCTAAGCAGCAGCCGGGATGTGGATTACAAATTTGGCAAGAGATAGAAAAGGCGTGTCAGAAAAGTAATGTCATGATAATCTTTGGGGATTTTAACAAGAAAGTGGATTGGGAAAACCAGTTCAGTTCTGGACCTGAAGAGAGAGGATTTCTTGACTGTCTAAAGGATGGTTTTTTAGCATTGCCTGCTGTTGAACCCACCAGGAGATCGGCTCTGTTGGATTGGGTGTTGTACAATGATCTGGAGGTGATGAGAGCGTAAGGTCAACGAACACTTGGGGAACAGTGATCACAATATGATCGAGTTCACATTGAAATTTAGAAAAATAAAATCCAATGTGTCGGTATTTCAGTGGAATAAAGGAAATTACAATGGCATGAGAGGGGAACTGGACGAAGTTGACTGGAAAGGGACATTTGCAGGAAGAACAACAGTGCAGCAATGGCTGGAGATTCTGCAAAAAATGAGTGAAGTGCAAGTCAGATTTTTTTTCCAAATAAGAAGAAATTTTCAAAGCGAAGAAGGACACTACCGTGGCTGACAAGTGAAGTCAGAGCCAAAGTAAAAGCAAAAGAGATGGCATACAAGGAAGCCAGAGCTAGTGGGAAGATAGAGGATTGGAGAGCTTTTAAAAACTTGCAGAAGAAATCTAGGAAGGTCATTTGGAAGGAAAAGAAGAATTGTGAGAGGTAACAAAGAATAATATCAAAGAAGATACTGAAATCTTTTTTAAGTATAGAAAGGGTAAAAAAAAATAGTCAAGGTTAGATATAGGACCAATACAAAATGACGCTGGAGATATTGTAATGAGAGATGCAGAGATGGCAGTGGAACTGAATGAGTTGTTTGCATCAGTCTTCACAGTGGAAGACATCTGCAGTATATCAGTCATTCAAGAGTGTCAGGGAAGTGAAGTTTGTGCAGTGAAAATTACGACTTAGAGGATGCTCAGGAAGCTTAATGGTCTGAGTGTGTATCAATCTCCTGGACCTGATGGAATGCACCCTCGGGTTCTGAAGGAAGTAACTGGGGAGATTGTGGAGGCATTAGTGATGATCTTTCAAGACACGATAGACTCCGGCATTGTACCGGATGACTGGTAAATTGCAAATGTTATCCGCAATTTAAGGAGGGTGGGAGGCAGAAGAAAGGAAGCTATAGCCCTGTTAGCTTGGCGTCAGTGGTTGGGAAGTTGTTGGAATCGATTGCTCGGGATGAGATTATGGAGTACCTGAGACACATGACAAGATATGTCAAAGCCAGCATGGATTCCTGAAAGGGAAGTCCTGCCTGAGAAATCTACTGCAATTTTTCGAGAAAATTACAAGCCGAGTAGACAAAAAGATGCAGTAGATATAATGTACTTAGATTTTCAGAAATCCTTTGACAAGGTGCCGCACATGAGGCTGCTTAGCAGGATAAGAGGCCGTGGAATTACAGGGAAGCTACTAGCGTGGGTGGAGCATTGCTAGTCGGCAGAAAACAGAGAGTGGGAATAAAGGGATCCTTTTCTGGCTGGCTGCCGGTTACCAGTGAAGTTCTATAGGCGGGACCGCTGCTTTTTACGATGCATGTCAATGATTTGGACTATGGAATTAATAGATTTGTGGCTAAATTTGCCGATGATACAAAGATAGCTGGAGGAGCGGGTAGTGTTAAGGAAACAGAGAGCCTGCAGAGAGACTTAGATAGTTTAGGAGAATGGACAAAGAAGTGGCGAATGAAATACAAAGTTGGAAAGTGTATGGTCATGCATTTTGATGGAAGAAATTAATGGGCAGACTACTATTTATATGAGGAGAAAATTCAAAATGCAGAGATGCAAATGGACTTGGGATTCCTTGTGCAGGATACCCTAAAGGTTAACTTCCAGGTTGAGTTGGTGGTGAAAAAGGCATATTTATTTCTAGAGGTATAGAATATAAGAGCAGGGATGTGATGGTGAGGCTCTATAAGGGACTCGTGAGATCACACAGACGATTGTGTGAAGTATTGGAATCCTTATTTTAGAAAAGTGTAAGGGGTTTCTTCTTTCATGTTATTTGCTAAGACTAATAAAATGGCCTTTCTGTAGTGTTATAATAAAATGGCTCCTCTGTCATGTTAACTGCTGAGGTAAGGGGTTCTCTGTAGCAGCATGTTTGGGTTATAATTAGTGATATCGGGACTTGTATTCATTTGCTATCCAATGGGAGAGATATTATTCTTTTTTGTGTATCTGAAGCTGTTGTTTGCGTGGGATTTGGCCAGAACGCGCCATGGGAAAGAAGAGAGAAGACGCACCCGAAGAGATGTTGTGACCTGGCAATTGAAGCGAACCCTGAGCGGGGACTCAGCACCTGGCAGAGTTCAGAGGAGATCGAATGGTGGACCAAGGATACTGCATGAGCTCCAACGAGGTGCACGAACTGTATAAAGATATAGTGGCACCTTTTTATTTTATATTTTGGTTCTCTGCTAACCCCATAGTTCAAGTCAGAGTTATAAAGTCTTAATTGTTTAACCGCATACTGTGTACTGCTTGTTATTACGGGGTACTGATATGAAACAGGGGACACATCGCACAGCATCCACCCAAACGAGAGTTCTAAGGCTTGGCTGGACACGAGATATCACCCCTCGATCATACCACTAGGCTAAGCGCCCCTCTGACGGTGGTGTCTGAAAAGAGGATGCTGTCCAAGTTGCATGGCATCTTGGACAATGTCTCCCATCCACTACATAATGTACTGGGTGGGCACAGGAGTACATTCAGCCAGAGACTCATTCTACCGAGATGCAGCACAGAGCGTCATAGGAAGTCATTCCTGCCTGTGGCCACCAAACTTTACAACTCCTCCCTTGGAGGGTCAGAAACCCTGAGACAATAGGCTGGTCCTGGACTTATTTCCTGGCATAATTTACATATTACTATTTAATTATTTATGGTGCAACTGTAACGAAAACCAATTTCCTTCAGGATCAATACAGTATGACTATGACTATAACTATTACTATGACTAAGCGAGGTTATAAATAATATACTGACATTGGAGAGGGTTCAGAGAAGGTTCATGAGAATGATTCCAGGAATGAAAGGGTGACCATATGAGGGAAGTCTGGCAGTTCTTGGACTGTATTCCCTGAAATTTAGGAGAATGAGGAGGGATTTCATAGAAACATTCTGAATATTAAGAGGCCTGAACAGATTAGATATGGCAAAGTTATTTCCCGTTGTATAGGATTCTAGGACCAGAGGGCACGACTTCAGGATTTAAGGACGTCTATTTAGAACAGCGATGCGGAGAAATTACTTTTGGCAAAGGGTGGTATATTTGTGGAATTTGTTGCCATGAGCGGCTGTGGAGGCCAAGTCATTAGGTGTATTTAAGACAAAGATAGATAGGTTCTTGATTAGCCAGCACATCAAAGAGTATGGGGTGAAGGCAGGGGAGTGGGGATGACAGGAAGAATTGGATCAGCCCATGATTGAATGGTGGAGCAGACTTGATGGACCGAATGGCCTACTTCTGCTCCAATATTTTATGGTCTTATAGTCTATTCCACTGTCTTGACCTGTCAAAGTGCAGCCAATATTTTTGGGTATATGACCTATTCACATGAGAATTTAGCGTTTTCTATTTTTCTGAGCTTTTCATAAATGTGTACAGCTTAGTTAAGCTTTGCTCCAGAATTTCCACACAATTAAAAGAGTTTATTAGATTTTTTTGCACCACTTATATAATTGAACTACTTAATATGTATATTATTGTAATTCACAATTGTTAACATCCTTATTATGAATTAGGTTCTACTGCTGCCGCAGAAACAACGAATTTCATGACATATGCCGGTGCTATCAAACCAGGTTCTGATCATTAGTATGGGAGACCCACCACGGGTCACCTGATCCCAGTTACCACAGATCGTAATGTGAGATTGAAACCTTTTCCATTATTTGTGTTCCTCAGTTCAGTTAAGTTTCCCACTGACGTTGCAAAGAAGAAGCTCAGTCTGTCTAATATTTCCACACAATTAAAATGGGGAATTTGTTTCTTCTAATCACGTACTGAGCTACAATGAAAATCTTGCCTGATGTACCATCCACACAGATCAATACATTACAACAGTACATTGATCTGATATATGACAAAACAATAACTGTAACAAAGCATTATGGCTGCAGAGAAAGTGCAGTGCAGATAGACATATGGTGCAGGGTCACGTCGAGTTACATTGCGAGGTTGAGTCCATTTTATTGAACTGGAGACCATTCATTTGGCTTATAACCGCAGACAGGAAGCCGTCCTTGAGCCTGGTGGTACGCGCTTTAAGGCTTTTGTATCTCTTCCCCGATGGGGGAGCGGGTTTGCAGCAAGAATGTCCGGGTTGTGAGGATCTTTGAGTACACGGCCTGCTTTTCCGAGGCAGGGGAAGTGTAGGAAGAGTCCATGGAGGGGAGACTTGTTTCTCTGATGTTCTCTGCTCTCCAAAGTTTTCTGCAGTTCCTGGCAGTCATGGGCAGAGCAGTAGCCATACGAGGGCGTGAAGTTTCGACAAGAAGCTCAGAGACCTCGGCCTTCACCCTGCCTTGTGTAGCTGGATCCTGGACATCCTGTCAGATCGCCGGCAGGTGGTAAGAGTGGGCTCCCTCACCTCTGTCTCTCTGACCCTCAGCAGTCATACCCCACAGGGTTGTCTCCTTGCCCCCTCCTCTACTCTCTGTATTCCCATGACTTGTGTCCCCACCCACAGCTCCAATCTGATGATTACATTTGCTGACGACACCACATTGATTGGCCTAATCTCAAATAATAATGAGGCAGCCAACGGAGAAGAAGTCATCACTCCGACACAATTGTGTCAAGAAAACAATCTCTCCCTCTTTGCGACAAAAACAGAGGAGCTGGTTGTGGACTGCAGGAGGAATGGAGACAAGGACCAAATTCAACATTTTCAAATCTGTTATTGACACAAAATGCACATTTCAATATTGATCATGACACAACAAATTTACAGGCTGTTACCGACAGAGAATCGTATAATCTGTGTTCCGTGTGTTATCTGAATGTACTTGCCTGTGATGTTGCCACAAGTCAGTGTTTCTCTGTACCTGCACTTGCCCGTACTTGTGCACTTGGCAATAAATTCAACAGGACCTGAGAAATCTCAGTGAGATTTGATTAGTGATGATCATCTTGGCAGCTCGGTAGGTCGAATGTAGAGAGACAGTGCACTGTGAAATGTAAAGAGACAGTATACTGTTAAATGCAAGACCCTGAACAGTGTCGATGAGCAGAGGGATATTGGATCCAAGTTCACAGCTCCCTGAAAGAGACTGCACAGATTGATCGGGTGGTTAAGAGAGCTATAACGAGAGGTTGGACAAACTTGTGTTGTTTTCTCCAGAGCGGCGCAGGCTGGGGTGAGACTGGATAGACCTTTATAAGATTATGAGAGGAATAGATAGAGCGGAGAGACGATGTATTTTTCCTGGGGGTTGAAATGTCTAATACATTTAAGGTGAGAGGAGATGTGAGCGGTAAGTGTTACGTGATGACAGGTTTCATTTTGCTGTGGGTGTTACATTAAGAGAGCCTGCAGGAGGCGGGAGTATGACGTCACTACACCGACTGCTGGAGCAGAGAGAGAGAGAGAGAGAGAGAGAGAGAGAGAGAGAGACTTTAAGTACTTGTTCCTAAACTTGACAGTGGGGGAGGCACAAACGCATAACAGTGTTAACTGTTTCGAAGAGTAGTTTGCTTAATTTTCTATATACTAATAAAGACAGTAGTTTACATTAAAACTGAGTTTGTGGTCTATTGCTGCTGGTACATAACACAAGTTTGTTTCTTTCCACAGAGTGGCGGGTAGCTGGAGTCTCTGCCCCCCACAGGTCACGTGATCCCGTTCGCCCCTCCCATTGAACCGCAGACGGGCAGCAGCTACGCGTCTGTTCCCGAAGCCCCGCCCTCCGGATGACGCAACAATCACTCCGCGCCTGCTCACAGTCTCCAGATGGAAGGTGTTTGCCTTTCCGCTCAGTGCTGAAGTGATTTTAAAATACTGATATGGAACATTGTGAGTGTGGTAGAGACAGTATGTACCTGAAACACGAGATTAATACAGAACTGATCTATCTTTCTCAGATCCACAATATTAAACATCAGTCTAGTTTAACGACTAGACTGCAGAACGGACTCCCCCAATGCTCAGTGACAAGGGTTCAGTCCTGGGTGCGATAAGCAGCCGCAAGAACTGCAGAATCTGACAGTAACAGTCCCTCATGAACCTGCAGCTGCCTTCAGTCACCGTGATGGTTAAACATTTAACACAGAGCTGATTTGATCTTCCTCCCTGATGTGAAGTTGCTGGTGTTGCAGCAGTTGGGCTGATTGAGTAAAACTCTTTGCTCACTCCGGACAGAAATGTGGCCTCTATTTATTGTGAACTCACCGGAGCATCACAAGGTGGGTTGACTGAATGAGACTCTTCGCACACACGGAGCAGGTGAACGGCTGCTTCCCAGTGCGAAGCTGTTGGTGTATCTGCGATGGCCGACTGAATCCCTTCCAAACTGAGAGCCAGTGCATGACGTCACACTGCTATCAACGTCATGGTAATGTATCCAATCAGATCACGGACATGGGCACGTGATCGGGCTCTCCTGGTAGCGAGTGGGGCGCTGTCTTCTCCAGCATCTCCGCCTGCACATTCAAGGATCGGCGGCATTCAAGCGCTGGTGAACTGACAGATACAGCGGAACTAACGGACTTGAGATTCGCGTACACAAATCCTTCACCTTTCCAGCCTGTTAAAAGTTTGCAAAGCATAGCCAGTTGGTCAAGGACAACACTTCAGCTGAGATAATTTTGGACTCCATGGTGATGTCTGATACAAACTCTGTCACAACTTCAAATAACTTGGAGGAACAACACCTCATCTTCTAACTGGCCATAGTTCAGGCATTCGGGCACAATATCAAACTCTCTGCAAAGCAAAGAAAAAAAGACAATCATACACCAAATTTGCAGAGAGAAAAATATCGTGCAAACAGCTACAGTGTACGAGCGTCCACAGCCACAAGGCAGTCATCACTGTTGTCTTATTTCAGCGCAGAAACGAGGAAACTGGAGAGGGGTTCAGGGGAGCGAGAGAGTGATGAACGCACGAAGGCGTGCCAGGAGGGGAGGAGATGACGGAGAGTGGGAACTGTTTAGGGGAAGGAGAGAGTTCTCGGAGACGGTGTGGCGTAGGGGAGGATGAGGGTGACCGAGATGGGGAGGTTTGTGGAGGCGGGTAGAGGATATGGGAAGTCGAGTAGGGGTGGTAGAAATGGTGAGGACCGACGAAGGAATGCCCATCTCTCACCGACTCTCCTTCCCTCTCTGCTCCAGAGGTCGATATCACACACTGACACAAGTACTTCCAACTTGAAATGTTTGTTCCGCTTTGTGGAGACCCGCTGTTGATCGCATTGAAAGGAAACTACATGGGGAACGATTGTCTGGTTCCCCTCGTCTGGAGAGAGTGAGGACTCACCACACACTCCCCAACACTTCCGCCTCGCTCTGCTTCCACCCACCCAGTTCCCAACGAACCTTTGAACCTTTTTTGAACATTTGAACCGGTTTCCCAGGTACCTCGATTATTTAAAGGGGTCTCTGCATTGATTAATTGCGCTGCAGCGGGATCCTTGTATTTGGGAGAATTCCTTTCCTCGCGCTGCCGCTTAGTCCTGCCTCCGCTGTCTGCTTTTATTCCCTTGTCTGACCTCTGGTTTCTGTCTCTACAGAGGAATCTGCCATTACCCCGCTCCTGCGTTGAGTCGTTGTCCCCGCTCGCCGTGACAAAGTCTGTCATTTCTCCAATGTCCTGCCAGCGGCCACAGTGACGTTACCTGCCTTTCACCCTGAAGTCTTCAATTCCCCGCTATGCAGAAATCTGCCCGTGTCTAAAATGCACACAGCCTTTGGTACACCTGTATACCTGTTCATTAATGCAAATATCGAATCAGTCAATCATCCGGCAGCACCTTAACACATTACAGTTATGCAGACATGATCAAGATGTTCCTGTTGGGACCAAACGTCAGACAAGGGAAGAAATGTGATTGAACTGACGTTGAGCATGGGATAGTTATTGCTGCCAGACGGAATGATTTGAGAATTTCTCAAGCGACTAATCTTCTGGGATTTTCACTCACATCAGTGAATCAAATAAACGCACGTTGCCACAGCGGCGTGCGGAAGAGCATCTCTGAACGCACAGCACGTCCAACCAAAAGTGGCTGGGCTGCAGCGGCAAAAGGCCGCACGGGCTTCCACTCCTGTACCTGACCACCCGGCCACTGACTGCGTATTTACTGAAGTAGCCTCAACTACAGAGGAGTCAACAGGTTCATTTGTTACATTTCCGACCGATCCCCTCTCTTTCTTCTGGATTGCAGTCAGTTTACTCCCAGGAGATTCATAGGGTTAACCCCGTCATCTCCACAATCAATTCCTCGGCACTATCTCCAGAGCCAGTCCATTTCCCGTGACGTAACGCTGCAGGTCTACACAACAATTGTGAGAGATCACACTTACAGTACTGTGCTCAGTCCTGAACGTAGCACATTGAACATAAAACAATGCAGCAAAGCAACCGGCCACTCCAGTGGGGGCGAATTCACAGAGAATAATGATTATTAGGAATTTGATAGCAATCTCTATCCTCATTATTATAAAATGAATTCTTAAAAAGCACATTTTAATGACGACGTTCAATGAATCGTAGAATTAGAGAATAAGACATATCGTGTTGCAACTGCGGGCGTTAATGTTACCAGCATGAAAAACTCTTATTCATAACCAACCCCGTGACTAATGTTGTTGGGGTGGCAAAGTTACAACAATGAAACAATTTATTCCATTTGCTTAGAGTGTTTTTTTTCCTTCAATACTGCGAATCCTCTCAATATACATTACTAGATTTATGGAATGCTGACGAAATTAATGAAGTCTTTGGGATATTTATTTGCAATTTCCACCATGTTCTAGTCGGATATTATTTCTGTTATTTACATAGCAACCCATTTAATGTCAACACATATTTCACTCCATTGCTCAGCTCCTCTCTGAACTTCCTCTGCGTCAGCCCATAGATGCAAGTGTTGGTGCAGGTACTGAGAGACGTTAGCATAATAGCACATGTTTCAAAGATGAAAATCGGAGTATTCAGATATTTGTCTGTGAAGGAATAATTCACCGCTTGCCAATTCATAGACTGTATTATGTGGGGCATCCACAGTAAAATGAAATTACCTGACAGAGCAAACAACAGGATAATAGACTTTCTCCGGTTCTCCACTTCTAGATCTTTTTGATTTTCACTGTTACTCCGGAGTCCCTTGCGGTCTCTATTTGCCGCTATAATGTGTCTCGCTGTTAAACCGTTACACAGAAGGATTCAACAAATTGGTAGTATCGGTGTGGTGATGCTGTCAAGCAATTCGTAGGCCTTCCACACTGCAGAAGTGAAGTATTCAGGTATGAAGATGCAACGCCACGGTACTTTATTAATTATTACATGAGGCTCCACTACAAAGTAAAACGGGATGCACCTCGCAAGGCCCACAAACGCTACTATTACTGTGACGATGGTCGCTACTCTCTCTGTACAGTATCTTTTCCGAAAACTTTGACAGCAGATCGCAACGAAACGATCGAATGTGAAAGCCACTGTGAGCCAAACGGAGAAATCCAAGCTTGCAACTGTAAGCACAAGCGTCAGAGCGCAAACCGGAGTGACCAGCAAGAATCTGGCGTACATGTAGAGATTATTGATATCCTGCCCAATAACTACAATGACAACGACAGTGAGATCTGCCGCAGCCATTCCCACCAGGTAGCGAGTGACACACCTAGAGAGTCCACATTTTCCACGGGACAGGATCACAATCGCAATTAAATTCACTGCAATATAAAGAGAAAGCAGAGGGTAACTTTAGAGAAGTTCAGACGAATCATTTCCCCCTCATTAATAAGTGAGAAAGATGCTGATTGCTCTGAGCACACACCAATCATCTGCTTTATCGGCGTACTTGCGCTTAAGAATTCAGGATGCGAATATCAGACTTGACTAATGCTTCGTAAGGTGGAGATGTAATGCACGTGGAGGAATATGCTGGGGTGCATCGGACTCTCGAAAATGTTGCAGATGTTCCAAAAGAAATATTGAAAAAAGAAGCAAAATGCTTAACTGGTCACGCGAAAGATGTGGAAATAAACGGTTGATGATGCAAGTCGATAAATCCTTCAGTAAAATTAGAAATGAAGGAAAACGCGCTGTTGTTGTGTTGCAACGGGAATGGGGTGTGAGAAAGAGAGGAAATGGGCCGTCTTCGACACTGCGACTCCTACGGTGCAGTAGCGATAAACAGCTTTGTCTGGGGGATTCAATGGACTGTCAATTGAATCCTAAAACATGTTGCTTTTATCCCAATGTGTTAAAATGCTGTGAATACAAGATTTTGACATGCAGACTGCCAGAGCTTCACGGCGTAGAGCTGACAAATCACCTGTTGCCGACTTTGTGCTGATAGATAAAGAAAAGCGAAACGGTTTCACTGTCGTAGTACGGGGTGGTGAGGTACAGTCGGAAGAGCGGAATACCGGAAATTGGAGACTGGATATTCATGATTGAAGTCTGCAGTGTGTCTCGTGCGGAGGAGTTGGTGTGGTTCAGGTTTGCGCTGAGCTTCGCTCAGAAGGGCCATGGCACCACAGACGGAGATTTTCAAAAATGGAATGAGACTGAACACAGTACCGAAAAGGTTATTACTATCCAGCTTCTTCTCGAAACGCTCATCCAATTTTCTTTGGTTACTACTCTGCAGCGAGTTGTCTCATTCTCCATCTGATCGCAATGACAAGTCATCCATCTGTGACCCTGACCCAGTCCTCCCCTCCGGTCTGACAGGGGCATATGATGCAGCTCTGCATCTCACAATCTTTACATTCATCTAACAGTGCTCTCGCTCTCGAACTGTACAATGTGCTTGATGTTGTGTAATTAAATCAAAGTTACCCGCTCTCTCGAAGATTCGGTGAACACAGTCTCACTTACAGTCGCCCCGGTGTCTTTCTAGAGCGGATATACAGTTTGATATATCTTCATCTCCGGGAAACAAGTTTCTCGTTTGACCAGTGCCCATGACGAGTTTACGATCCCAAACGCTATGTCTGCTTTTGTTTTCACTGAAGTCGTGAACTCTGCTTTCTCCTTCCTAAATCATTTGTTTCCTCAATTGCTCTCGTTCTTCATTGTGTCTGCATTCGCACTGTTCTGACTGTCATTTATAAAGCAACGGAGTGACTCTCATCGCTCTGATCACCCAAAATGAGAACCAAGTCAGATTGGTCGCTTTGGTCACCTTCATGTTTGTGGAAGATTGACACTTCGTGCAGGTGCAATCAATCTTTTACTGCGGCTTTTCAGGGAAGAGGAACATCCTGTTTTGTGTCCAGAGCGGTCCACATCTCAGTTGTTTCGTCAGGAAAAGAGCGGAGAGCTCGGACTGTGTCAGATGGATGGGCACATGGACCATGGACCATTCTGAACCCACAATGGGGTAGTTTGGAAGAAAAGTGCCAACCTAACAGAAATGTAATTCGCTCTTGCGTAGTTTTGTGATGGCGATCAAATTCGTTGTGTTGTGGATGATATATCCAGACCTCCGCAATTCACGGCAAATCAGTTTGGAAGAGCTGCTGCGGCTCCAAATGAAGGATTGTCCCGTTAAAACAATTGTTTCGAAGTAAATATACGGACTCGGGCAGAAGGAATGCATTCCAAAAAATCTCCGATTTTCAAGCAGTGTTAGCAGTCGGAAAATAAACAGCATTACCACTAACTAAAATGGTGAAATTGGTGACTGGACAGCAGCCAGCTCAGTTTGCTGTAATTGCCACAAGCAATAGGAAGACGAAGCCACTCAAATAACAACCGATGTGTGCCCTACCCGGAATTCCGGCCGCTGCAAGGATCGGATAACAGATGCGGGCTACGTGGTAAATAGTTACATATACCATCTTCAGTAACGCGCTGCGAGCAGTTGTTCAAAGTTGTTCCAAATGCCCCGCGTACTGGCAAAATGCTTATGCAGCTTTTATATAGTAGAAGGGAGATCCACTGGGACAATCCGGGAGCGACTCGTCACTCCAATCAGACACAACCCACTGAACGAACACAATTAACTTTGTTTTTGCTCGTTGTGGCATTGTGAAATGTATCTTATTGCTCAATGAGTATGGACACTTCTTTGTGAAACTTGTTCAATTTCGGGTTGCAAGGTTTGTCCTAGTCATGAGGTTTCTGTTGCTGGAATAAAGTTCTTCTGTTCATCAATGTTACTTGGAATTTGCCCCATGTGACCATAATCATTCTAGCAGAGCAACACGTGGAATGGTAAAATGAGGGAACGGCTTTTATTTCGAATCCGGTCGATTCACGCCACGGACTCGCTTCACGGGTTATTTCAGTCCTGGATATCATCACTGCGAATCTTGTTTTACATGGAAAAATTCTCAGGAACTTACCTGTCTCTTCTGGCATAAATCCACCAAAGTCATTAATTTGAATGACTTGCAACCACACACACACGTGGAGTCATGTGTACATTTTGTTCAGATAAAATGCATTATATCCCAACGCACAAATAAATCACTCCCTCGGAACGAACGGAGACCTAACATTGAAATGACAGCTCGTCCGAAACTATTGTTGATGTTTCATATATTGGCTTGCTTTTTTAATTTACAAAATGTATCTGCATTGACGTTGTAGCAGTTACTCCTCTGGTGTCCCTGCAATACCTGACTGGTTCCTTCCTGAAATAACATCATCCCGTTCTCCTAAATCACGAAGTGTTTACCACATAGTACTGATATCATTATGTCTTGTTTTCCTATTGTCAAGTCATGTTTTCTTTAAAGGTACACAGCAATAATCGTTCAGAAACTTGACATTTAACAGATGCTTCCCAGACAATTACTACAACAGAACAACGCAACGGACGTGTGGATTGGTACAAAAACGATCACAGTGTACAAAAGGACCAGAGAAAAGTGATCGAAAGGGTCCAGGACAGGGCCAGCGAATTGAATTGTTTTCTCAACAGGTTTGATGGGGAGGCTTCTGTTCACCCTCTACAACCAAACTAAATCCGCAGCTCATCCCTTTCCCTCCGTCTCTCTCCAAGGACACCGTAGAACCAATGATCACAGACACGTGGACTGTCACTTCTAACAGGTAAAGAGCGAGAACAGCAGGCTTCATCCAATCCAGGCTGTTGGCCCGGATGATATCAGCCCAAGGGCACGCAATGTGTGTGCTACTCAGCTGGGTGCAGTCATTCGATACATCTCTGATCTGAGCCTCAGTTTGCAGAGGATTCCTTTGCTGTGGAAAACGCTCTGCCTAGTTCAAGAACTCCAAGAAGACATATCACACCACGCCCAGGGACTGCAGGCCACTGGCACTGATTTCACATGTTATGAAATCATTAGAAATGCTGCCTCTGACACACATCCAGACCATCGTAAATCCATCACTGGACGTCCCCAGCAGTTTGCTTACTAATCACATATTGGAGTCGAGTACACCATTTTTTCCTGCTTCAACGGGCATACACCGATCTAGGCGAGCCAGGCCACACTGAGAATCACGCTTCTTGATTTCTCCAGTGTTTAAATACCACACGGCCTGCTTTACTAGGGTGTGAGTTTACGGAGATGCAGGTGGATGCTTCATGACTTTCCTGGATTACAAAGACAGAGCCTCTGTACCAGAACGGGTAGGGGCAGAGCCGGCTGTGCTTCCTGAGGAGGCTCCGGTCATTCACTGTCCGCGATACTATGCTGCAGATGTTCTGCGACTCAGTGGTGGCCAGCATTATATTGCACGCCGTCGTCTGCTGGGGCGACAGGGTGAGAACAGCTAACGCCAAAAAGATTAATAAGCTCGTAAGGAAGATACTTTCTGATAAGGGTATGGAATTGGATTCCCTGGTGGCTGTGTCTGAGCCGAGGATTCTGCAGAAGCTACGGAGCAATATGAACAATTACTCTCACCGCCTCCCTGACATACTGGACCAACAGAGAAGCATAGTTGGTAGCGGACTGTTTCCACCGAGCTGCACCACTGAACGCCACACGAGATCCTTTTTCCTTGTGGCTATGCAAATCTACAATCCCCCCCCCCCCAACCCTTAAGTATATACTTCCTGGTTTCATTGCACATCGGTAGTTTGCACTATTACTTTTTAATGTACATATTTTAAATTACATATCTCCGACTAAGCAACTTTGCAACAATATTTTCCATCGGGATAAATAAAGTGTAATACTTATCTTGTCTTATTTAATCTTATGCTCATATTTTTTTGTATACTAACTAAGTGCTGAATAGAAATGTATTCGTGTCACTGCTGTCATCCTGACAGCATGTATTAGATAATCCTGGACACTCTATTGAAGAGATGGTCATGTATATTTTCAATCATCAGTCGATGTTTGAAAACTTTGGGAAAAATATGTATCGACGGTTTTACATATTCTACTGATATATACAAAATAAAATTACCCTTTATGCCTTTTTGTTCTCCTATTATTTCTCTCCGTTAGTAAACTAACCTGCATCAGAAAAGTGAAGTTCTTTCTACAGATGCTGCTGAATTGGGAACAATTTTTGGTTTAATCCGAGAGAGGATATTCTCTGAAAGTGTGTGGTTGAACAATTTTATTGAAGAGCGAGGATCATCAGGAGTGATCTCCAGCCAAGACAAAGTGGTAAACCACCACTGAACCGGGGCTCACCAGTCTATGACTTCCGGGATGTTGGGGCATGTGTGACCTGTACAAAAAGGATGAGTTGCATTTCCTTCTCGGGATCAATAATGTATGACTATGACTATGACTAATCCCAGGGGGACCAATATCCTAGCGGGGAGGTCTGCTAAGTCTACTGGGGAGTGTTGAATCCAGAATTGTTGGGGGGTGGGTACCGAACTGTAGAGACTGGGGAAGAGGCGGTTGGCTCACAAATACAGAAGCTTGGAAACAGTGTGTGAGGGAGGATAGGCAGGCGATAGAGAAGGAACATAATAAGACGGACAGTTTGCGATGTGTCTATTTTAACTCAAGGAGTATTGTGAACAAACCGGATGAGCTTCGAGCGTGGATCACTACTTGGAGCTATGATGTGGTGGCCATTAGAGAGACTTGGCTGGGTCAGGGACTGAAATAGTTACTTCAAGTGCCGGGTTTTAGATGTTTTAGAAAGAACAGTGAGGGAGACAAAGGAGGTGGGGGTGTGGCACTGTTGATCAGAGATAATGTCACGGCTGCAGAAAAAATGGACGTCATGGAGGGATTATCCACGGAGTCTTGTGGGTGGAGGTTAGGAACAGGAAGAGGTCAATAACTCTACCGGGTCTTTTATAGGCCAGCCAACAGTAACAGGGATCTCGAGGAGCAGATAGGAAATAGATCCCGGAAATGTGTAATAATAACAGAGTTGTCGTGATGGGAGATTTTAATTTCCCAAATATCGATTGGCATCTCCCTAGAGCAAGGGGTTTAGATAGGGTGGAGTTTGTTAGGCGTATTCAGGAAGGTTTCTTGACACAATATGTAGATAAGCCTACAAGAGGAGAGGCTGTACTTGATTTGGTATTGGGAAATGAACCTGGTCAGGTGTCAGATCTCTCAGTGAGAGAGCATTTTGGAGATAGTGATCATAATTCTATCTCCTTTACAATAGAACTGGAGAGAGATGGGAACAGACAAGTTAGAAAAGCGTTTAATTGGAGTAAGCGGAATTATGAGGCAATCAGGCAGGAACTTGGAAGGTTACATTGGGAACAGATGTTCTCAGGGAAAGGTACGGAAGAAATGTGGCAAATGTTCAGCGGATATTTGAGTGGATGTCTGCATTGGTACATTCCAATGAGGTAGGGGAGTTATGATAGGGTACAGGAACCGTGGTGTAAAAATCCAGTCGAGAAGAAAAGAAAAGCTTATAAAAGGTTCAGCGAGCTCGGTAATATTCGAAATCTAGAAGATTATAAAGCTAACAGGAAGGAGATTAAGAAGGAAATTAGGAGAGCCAGAAGGGGTCATTAGAAGACCTTGGCGGGCAGGATTAAGACAAAACACTAGATATTCTACAAGTATGTGAAGAGCAAGACGATAAGGCGTGAAAGAATAGAACCTATCAAGTGTGACAGTGGGAAAGTGTGTATGGAACCGGAGGAAACAGCACAGGTTCTTAATGAATACTTTACCTCAGTATTCACTGCGGAAAAGTATTTTGGTGATTGTAGTGCTGACTTGCAGCGGACTGAAAAGCTTGAGCATTTTGATATTAAGAACGAGGATCTGCTGGAGCTTTTGGAAAGCATCGAGTTGGATAAGTTGCCGGGACCGGATAGGATGTACTCCACGGTGGGAGTCGAGGGAGGAGATTGCTGAGCATCTGGCGATGATTTTTGCATTATCAGTGGGATGGGAGAGGTTTCGGAGGATTTGAGGGTTGCAGATGTTGTTCACTTATTCAAGAAAGCGGGTAGAGATAGCACAGGGAATTATAGAGCAGCGAGTCTTATTTTAGTGTTTGGTGAGTTGATGGAGAAGATCCTGAGAGGCAGGATTTATGAACATTTGGAGAGGTATAATATGACTAGGAGTGATTAGGAGTAGTCAGCATGGCTTTGTCAAAGGCAGGTCGTGCCTTACGAGCCTGATTGAATTTTTTGAGGACGTGACTGAACACATTGATGAATGAAGAGCAGTAGATGTAGATGGATTTCAGCAAGGCATTTGATAAGGTACTCCATACAAGGTTTATTGAGAAAGTAAGGAGGCATGGGATCCAAGGAGACATTATTTTGTGGATCCAGAACTGGCTTGCCCACAAAAGGCAAAGCATGGTTGTAGACGGTAATATTCTTCATGGAGTTCGGTGACCAGTGGTGTGGCTCGGGGATCTGCTCTGGGACACCTACTCTTTGTGATTCGTATAAATGACCTGGATGAGGAAGTGGAGCGATGGGTTAGTAACTTTGCTGATGACACAAAGGTTGGAGGCGTTGTGGATAATGTAGAGCGCTATCAGAGGTTGCAGCGGGACATTGATAGGATGCAAAACTAGGCTGAGAACCGGCAGATAGAGTTCAATCCAGGTAAGTGTGAAGTGGTTCATTTTGGTTGTCAAATATGATGGCAGAATATCGTATTAATGGTAAGACTCTTGACAGTGTGGAGCATCAGATTGATCGTAGTGTCCTACTCTATAGGACGCTCAAAGCAGCTGCACAGGTTAACTCTATGGTTAAGAAGGCATACGGTGTATTGGCCTTCATCATTCGTGGAATTGAATTTAGGAGCCGAGAGGTAATTTTGCAGCTATATAGGACCCTGGTCCGACCCTACTTGGAGTACTGTGCTCAGTTCTCGACGCCTCACAACAGAGAAAATGTGGAAACCATAGAAAGTGTGCAGAGGAGATTTACAAGGGCGTTCGCTGGATTGGAGAACATGCCTTATGAAAACAGTTTGAGTGTAGTCGGCCTTTTTCTCCTTGGAGCGACGGAAAATGAGTGGTGACCTGATAGAGGTGTATAAGATGATGAGAGGTATTAATTGTGTAGATAGTCAGAGGCTTTTTCCCAGGGCTGAAATGACTGCCACAAGAGGGCACAGGTTTCAGGTGCTTCGGAGTAGGTACAGAGGAGATGTCCATAAGACCATAAGACAAAGGAGCAGAAGTAGGCCATTCGGCCCATCGAGTCTGCTCCGCCATTTTATCATGAGCTGATCCATTTTATCCTATTTAGTCCCACTGCCCCGCCTTCTTACCATAACCTTTGATGCCCTGGCTACTCAGATACCGATCAATCTCTGCCTTAAATACGCCCAATGACTTGGCCTCCACTGCTGCCCGTGGCAACAAATTCCATTGATTCACCACCCTCTGACTAAAAAAATTTCTTCGCATTTCTGTTCTGAAAGGGCGCCCTTCAATCCTTAACTCATGCCCTCTCGTACTAGACTCCCCCATCATGGGAAACAACTTTGCCACATCTACTCTGTCCATGCCTTTTAATATTCGAAATGTTTCTATGAGGTCTCCCCTCATTCTTCTAAACTCCAAGGAATACAGTCCAAGAGCGGACAAACGTTCCTCATATGTCAACCCTCTCATTCCCGGAATCATTCTCGTGAATCTTCTCTGTACCCTCTCCAACGTCAGCACATCCTTTCTTAAATAAGGAGACCAAAACTGCCCACAGTACTCCAAGTGAGGTCTCACTAACGCCTTATAGAGCCTCAACATCACATCCCTGCTCCTATACTCTATTCCTCTAGAAATGAATGCCAACATTGCATTCACCTTCTTCACTACTGACTCAACCTGGAGGTTAACTTTAAGGGAATCCTGTACGAGGACTCTCAAGTCCCGTTGCATCTCAGAACTTTGAATTCTTTCCCCATTTAAATAATAGTCTGCCCGTTTATTTTTTTCTGCCAAAGTGCATAACCATACACTTTCCAACATTGTACTTCATTTGCCATTTCTCTGCCCATTCTTCCAATCTATCCAAATCTCTCAGCAGACTCTCCGTTTCCTCAGCACTACCGGCCCCTCCACCTATCTTCGTATCGTCAGTAAACTTAGCCACAAAGCCATCTATTCCATAATCCAGATCGTTGATGTACAATGTAAAAAGAAGTGGCCCCAACACTGATCCCTGTGGAACACCACTGGTAACCGGCAGCCAACCAGAATAGAATCCCTTTATTCCCACAATATGTTTCCTGCCAATCAGCCAATGCTCTATCCACGTATGTAACTTTCCCGTAATTCCATGGGCTCTTATCTTGTTAAGTAGCCTCATGTGTGGCACCTTGTCAAAGGCCTTCTGAAAATCCAAATATACAACATCTACTGCATCTCCCTTGTCTAGCCTACTGGTAATTTCCTCAAAAAATTGCAATAGGTTTGTCAGGCAGGATTTTCCTTTGAGGAATCCATGCTGAGTTCTGCCTATCTTGTCTCATATGCCTCCAGGTACTCTGTAACCTCAGCCTTGACAATCGACTCCAACAACTTCCCAACCACCAATGTCAAGTTAACAGGTCTATAATTTCCTTTTTGCTTCCTTTCCCCCTTCTTAAATAGCAGAGTGACATTTGCTATCTTCCAGTCCTCTGGAACCATGCCAGAGTCTATCGACCTTTGAAAGATCATCGCTAATGCTTCCGCAATCTCCACAGCTACTTCCTTCAGAACACGGGGGTGCATTCCATCTGGACCGGGAGATTTATCTACCTTTGGACTATTCAGCTTCCTGAGTACTTTCTCTGTCGTAATTGTGACTGCACGCACTTTTCTTCCCTCCCACCCTGGAGTGTCCGGTACACTGCTGATGTCTTCCTCAGTGAAAATACTCGTTCAGTTTCTCCGCCATCTCCTTATCTCCCATTATAATTTCTCCAGCATCATTTTCTATCGGTCCTATATCTACTCGCGCCTGTCTTTTATTCTTTATATACTTGAAAAACCCTTTAGTATTCTCTTTCATATTGTTTGCTAGCTTCCTTTCATAGTTAATCTCTTTCCCTCAATGACTTTCTTAGTTTCCTTTTGTAAGCTTTTAAAAACTTCCCAATCCTCTGTCTTCCCACTAATTTTTGCTTCCTTGTATGCCCTCTCCTTTGTTGTAACTTTGGCTTTGACTTCTCTTGTCAGCCACGGTTGCATCCTTTTTCCACTCGAACATTTCTTCTTTTTTGGAATATACCTGTCTTGCACCTTCCTCACTTCTCGCATAAACTCCAGCCACTGCTGCTCTGCTGTCTTTCCCGCCAGTGTCCCTTTCCAATCAACTTATTTGACGTCTGACCATATCTGCCATAATACCCAAAATTTTATTTTGGATATCGTGATGGGTGTTTTCTTTTTTTTGCATTTCCAGGATTATTCTCTATTTTCTTTAGCTACAGTCTTATCAAACTGCCACATTGCACTGAGAAACTCAACAAAGTTTTCCCTATTGCCACATCCATCATCCTCCCGGTGTCCTCGCTGGGCAATGCCTTGAAATGCAGTATAGCGTAGAGATTCAACTACTGCTCTCATATACTCACGATTTTCTCGGACAATCTTTGCATGTCCTTTATCAAGCATATTTCCCAATCTTGAACTGTCCAGTTTCCTCAATCTGAATTCGGCCCGCGCCTCCATAGCAAACTTATCAGCTGCAATTACATGGTGGGTTTTGAAAGCTGTTGTAGCTTTCCGCCAGTTGCGGTAACCAGTGACAGTGAAGGTGGACTCAGAATGGAACCCATGTCCTCCACACAGGAAATGCCTGCATGCAAAGCAGAACGTAGTGTCTTTCGTGATCAAATATTCCAGCCAGGAGTACTGGTCAAACCAGCCACGAATAAAACTCCTTTGCTAATTGCAAAACTGCTGTGAAGGGTAGTTTTTTTAATGCTGGCCGACGGGGTCCTTCCACAGGCTGCTGGCTAACATCGCTAACAGTATCCCCAATAGCACTAACAGCAGCTTCATCCACGTTTTCTTCCGAATCCCGTTCTATTTCTTGTTCCTCTACTTCGCCCTCACACTCTTTCGATGAACTGCTGTTGTCCTCATTCCCACTTACTTCTTTCTGCATGTCGCTTTCAATTAAGACAGACTCAGGCTGAGACACCATTGATCACCACTGATTCATCTGGATGAAGTTGTTTTCTCACTAAAAATCGATCCATTTTGCACGCCGGCCAAAATAGTGCACGTGCCAGGCCGACGCTAGATTGTAAAAGCACAATGTGTGTGTGTATACTATCAATCTCTCGCCTGAGCGAGAGTGAATGACATCACTACCTTAAGTGATCTTAGATCAGCTTAACTGATCTGAGGATGGCAACGGCAAGACATTGACAACGAACGAATACGCAGAAGTGCAGAATGGATCTGCCCTTAGCCCAGTACAGAGACAGAGCTTGTAACTTTATTGCTACATGGGTGCTGTGGTAATTGGGGGCGCTATTTCACGATATCAACTGGAGAAACAAGCAGTATTCAAAACTATACAAAGAAAGCAAAGCAGCAGCAACTTTTATGTCAAATTTCAATTAATTTCTTGGTGGTGCTATGGTGGTGCTATTGTAATTTCTTCTGGTGCTATAGCACCAGCTAGCACCACCTCAGCGCCGCCCCTTTGTGTGGACCATAGAACTCTGAACAGTAGACCGACACAGGATCGAAGATGCGCTGGCCTGTCTGAGTGGTTCGAAGTGGTTCAGTGTGCTGGACTTGAGGGGTGGGTATTACCAGATATCCATTAGACGGCATTTATATGTCCACTGGCATTCTTCCAGTTCGAAAGAATGCCATATGGCATACCGGGAGCCCCTGCCACTTCCCAGCCTGTCATGTAGAAAACGATGGGGGATATGATCTCATAGTGTTCGGGTCCACCTTGGAAGAACATGAAGCCAGGCTGCTAAAGTTGCTGGGCCGCCTAAAAGCTGAAAGGATAAAACCTTCCCTGGACAAGCTGCATGACATCTGTTAAATATATTGGGAACATAGTCTCATGGAATAGAGTATATACGAATACGTCTAAGTTAGAGGTGGTGACATATGGCAAGGCATCTGACTGCGAGCGCTTTGCGCTCATTCCTTGGGTTCTGTGGATACTACAGGAATTTCGTGAAGGACTGCACGAAAGTGAGTCATCCTTTAAATCAGCTTCTGTCCGGTTACCCTCCCTGAAGGAAGAACAGGAGGAGGATAGAAGAAGAGGAGGATAAAGATTATCTTAGCACTTCGGAGCCTTTTGCAGCGAGATGGGATGCGAAATGTGAAGAAACCTTTCAATTGCTGAAGGAGTTGTTGACGCAAGCACCTGTGCTGGCTTTTGCAGACTCCCGATTGCTGTATGTACGGCATACGGATACCAGCAGAGAGGGCTTAAGGGCGTCCTGTATCAGGATCAGGGCACAGGGTTGAACCTGTTGTGTTCGTCAGCCGGAGTCTATCACCCACGCACAAGTTGGAGTTCCTGGCATTGAAATGGATTATGGTGGATAAGTAAAGCGACTACCTCTACGGTGCCAAGTTTGAGATGAGGACGGACAACAATCCTATAACTTATATCCTGGTCTCGGCGAACTTGAATACCACAGGCCATCGGTGGTTAGTGGCGTTGTCTGCCAATGATTTCAGCCTGACATACGGCCGGGAAGTAGAAACAGGGATGCCGATGTTTTGTCCCGACGTGCGCATGAAGGGCTGGACGGGGACGAAGAGTGGAAGAATGCTCCTGCCCCGGATGTGAAAGCCATGTGCCAGTTTGCCATCACGGTGAAGGCAGAGCAAAAGCAAGAGCAAATTCGAGCGGTAGATCAATTGGGAGCTTCTGACGGTTCTTTCCACAAGCTTACTGCTACCTGACTGCTCCGAAGAGAAAACAGTGGCCGGAATTGAGTCCTGAGGAAGTGGCAGCTGCTCAGCGAGATGACCCGGGCTCCGGTATCATTTGGTCAGCGGTTGAAAAAGGAGGCATTGCCCAAGCGGAGAGGACAAAACACGCTTCAGTGTCTCAATTACTGATTGGAGTTGAGGAACCAGATCCTATACTGGGTCACATAGCCTCCCGAGCGGCCTCGGCGTTCCGTACTGGGTGTGCCTGAGAAGTATCGGTGGATTCTATTGAAGGCACTTCATGATGATTCTGGCCATTTCGGGGCTGACAAGACCTATGGATTGCTCAGAGATCAGATCTACTGTCTCCGATTGAAGCTAAAGGATGAAGAGTACTGAAAATCCTGCGTTCGCTGTATGCGGAAGAGGACACTGCCGACGAGGTCCGCTCCATTGTCCCGCTTGTAGTGCGCGATCCGCTGACGTGGTGTGCCTAGATTTCCTCTCAATAGAGCCAGATGATAGCAACATGGCGAAAGTCTCGGTCATTACGGATCACTACAGCAGAGTGCGCAAGACTTCCCCACCAAGGATCAGAGGGCGTCCGATGTGGCTAAAGTGTTGTGGGAGCAGTATTTCATTTATTATGGCCTCCCCAGGCGGATACATAGTGATCAGGGACGGGATTTTCGAGAGTAGGCTCATACATGAGCTACTGAACATGCTTGGAGTCGAGAAGACGGGGACTACGCCTTATCACCAGCAGGGTGATCCCCAGCCCGAGAGGTTTAATCTGAACCTGTCAGATATTCAGCAAAAAGAACAAGTAATGTCAACATATTGCACATCTGGTCCACTACTACAACTATACACGATATGAAGCTACCAGGTACTTGTCATGTTATCCAATGTTTGGGTGCGAGGCGGGGTTGCCCATCGATCTCTGGTCTTGGACTGGAGAGGAAGATCCACCACGCAAGACGTTCGATATGAGAAGGGAGCTGAAAAAGAATGATGAATTAGCTAAGGTTGCAGCTGTTAAGCAGAATCAAGTAAATAAGAGGATGTATGATTAAAAGGTTAGGTTCTCTCAATTCATGCCTGGAGACCGAGTTCTCATAAAGAATTTGAGGCTACCTGGGAAGTATAAGTTGGCTGACGCAGGGCGGCTACGCTTTATGTAGTGGAGAGTCAGAAGCCAACTAACTGTACCAGTTTTCCTGGTGAGACTGTAGGATGGGAATGATCCTGTCAAGATTCTATATTGGAACCACCTTCTTTCTTTGGGACAAGAGGTACGTGTTGACCCAAAGCCTGATCTGGACCCTACACAGAGTAAGAGGACTCTGCGGCGACGTGGAGAGACTGAAGGACCAGCGGCAGGAAATATTACACCATCCCACGCCCCTGACTGGGATACGGACTCGCAGGATGAGGAGAAGGGGCTGTGGTATATGTTGCCTTTTGCGAACTCCCCACCAATTGAGGAGGAGATTCCCAGCCCTTTAGAAGCTGAGGCAGATGAAACTGGGGGGACTATCTGTGGACAGGCAGGTTTGCAGCTGGACCACGAAGAGGGGTTGGGCAGTAAAGTAACCGGGAATGAAGCTGAGCTCAGTCAAGTGGCAAGGGACCTGTATTGCCGGAAGGCACAAGAGATAAACAGATTAAGGCCTCGCCATGTAGACCAGAAGTATCCCAAAGGGTGTCTGAAACTGAAGGCGCAGATAATGGGATAACTAGGTCTTAAAAGGACAGAAGACCCCCAGATAGGCTCCCCTATATAGCACCGGGGGAACAGAGGGTTGTGACTATCTCCCTAGTGAGATATGTCATTACCATTTAGAAATGAAATGGAGGTTCTGACATCGCGAAATTCATTTGAAAACGTTGTTATTCATGAGGAGATGACAAATTATTTCTAGGTCATGAGGATATGACTATTTGTGGTGGGGGGAGAGTGTAATGCCCAGATTCATATTTTTACTGTTATGCAGCAGGCAATTTATTTAGCAGCTCTGTAAGAGCAGCCTGCTGTGTTTCCAGCCTTTTGGGGTTATTGTTGAAGAGATGATGTGGAATGTATGCCACCCAATCAGCAGGAGGTTTTCTGTGGTGAGGGACAATAGCTTGGTCCTGGGCTTTTCTTGCGCGGGAGATGAAGAGAGAAGACGCTGGGAAGGACCGGTCGTAGCATACGATCCGGTGGGAGACCCCTTTGTTCGAGACGGATTCCGAGCGACGTTCGGAAGGCGGTGTAGGTGTTCACACTGATCGACAGCCCAGTTCCTGATTGACAGAGAGTTCAAGATGATCTCCAACCTGTACACATTTGATTGTTTAATTAGAATGGGCACTTTTCTTTTTGTTGTCATTTACTAACCCTTTAGTTAAGTTAAGATTCATAAATACAATTAATTTCATCGTATGCAATGTACCGTCTGTTATTTCATGGCACCAATTTGTAACAGGGTAGCAAATTACTTAGCATCCTTACAAACTGGGGATTGTGGTGGGAGAGCACCTCAATCTCACTAATTTGCCGGAGCTGAGGTTTGCCTTCCCCAGACGTACGTCGACAAGGAAACCAGGGTGTTTCAATAATAATAAAAATATGAAAGTTGATATCGGGACCAGGAGTCGTGGAGTCCTGGAATGTGAGTTCCTTGTAGGAATGAGTGAAATTATCCCCTGTACTTAAGCAGCCTGATCATTTACTAGCAAAAGCTATTTCTAAACCTGGTGCTCTGGGACCTGATGCTCCTGTAACTCCTTCCTAATGGCAGCATTGAAAAGCGAACATCTCCTTGATGCTGGTGGTCCTTGATGATGAATGCTGCTTTCCTGTGACAGCTCTCCTTGTAGATGTTCTCACTGGTGGGGATGGCTTTACCTGTGATGGGCTGGCTGCATCCACATTATTTCATTGGCTATTCCATTCATGGACATTAGTGTCACCACCCCAGACCATGATGCAACCAGTCAAGATATTCTCCTCTGTACGTCTGTACCAGTTTGTTTCAGATTGTTGCTAAATTAAACGTACAAGGTATATGCTGCAAATGCTTGTTACTCTTTTCAGAATGCCAACGATTACTGCTCCTGTGAGGCTCTACACTAAGAATCTCAGTCAATATTGGAGGAATTAGTCACACACTGATCTGTTGCTTTAACAATGTTCCACAACCTGCCTACATCTCAGCTACTCTTTCTGCTGGTGACATTTCAAGAACCTTTGGAAACTGAAGCGCCCAACATATCAAGGTTCTCCTATATCAGCAACCTGAAAGAAGCCCAGTGGGGGGGGGGCGGGGGGAGGCGTGGAGGTTATTGATAGTGTGAATTGCAGTCCATTGTCAGGGTTGTACAAATCTCTGGCTTTGAAGTTCTGGGGTTTACTGGTTTTTAATGTGGAGTACTCTGCTGGGTGTGCACTGGTCTGTGTGCTCACTACAGAGTTTTATAGTTCTGTGTCCTCGTAGTGAAGGTCTAGATGTTGTAAAGATCATTGTCCCTGGGGCCATCTGCTGACTGTCCTTCTACTATATCAAATGCAGATCATGCTTATACCAGAGATGCACCCTCCACTGTCTCAGCATCAATGTGTGTCCCTGTAGTGCTCTGTTGAGTTTCCTGTTGTCTACCTCCCTGCTGTGCAGTCCTGGAGCTCTGCTGAACTGTGTGTAGTCTACGGCACTGCGTACACACAGTCCAGAGCTGTCTTTTACATGTCTCTGCTCTTCCAGTTTTGCTGATGGCTCGTATACTCTGCGGGCCGAGTATGGTCTGTGTTGGCATGTGTCCTCAGAACACAATGTGAGGTTGTTCATTACTTTCTCTGTAATGACTGGTGCTGGCAATCTGTGGCACCACAGAGCTGTCCTGCTTTGGCTGGGATTTGTATTCCTCCATTTTGTTGCAGTGTTAATTCAGTTCTGTGGGCTTGTCATGGTGTGCAGAATAGAGTGATGTTTGTATTACTGTTAAGTTTCCCTTCGTCGCAGACATCATACAGGTCTCTGTTCACACTGTGCAAAGTGTCTGTGTGTAATAAGAATCTCCGCTCTTCCGATACTGTTCCATGGTTGTGCAGGTGTTTCTAAGACCAGCTGTTGAAGAGGCCTGTGTCCTTACAGTATGCTGCCAATAGTTGTGAAGATCACTGACCTTTGTCTGGAGGCAACTGCTGTAATAGTCTGCATCCACAGAGTACTGCATTCGGTGTTGTAAAGGCCGCTACCCTTTCAATGCAGTGCTAATGATGTTTAAAAGTCAGCATTACGATGCAGAACTGGGATGGTCCAGCACTGGTCATCAGTGCGATGTTTTGCTAAATCTCTGTCATGTATTAGAATATTGTACTGGTCAGCGCCTTCACCGGCCAGTATTGTGCTCTGCCAGCTCAGTGTGGGTAAAATGCAGTTCCAGCATTTTTATGGAAGTGTGCCCATGTTACAGATTGGACCGAAGCTTCCTGAACACCATTTTTAGTTTTTGCTATTATTAACGGCCACGGGATTATTGTGGGGTAGACGATTCAAACCATCGTATCTAATCTAGCTCCTAGAATAAGATTCTCACTGTCCCGTTTTCTACTCTTTTCCCACAGCTCGGAAGATTAATTCTCCTGAATGACATGTCCATTTCCTCTTTGAACACTCTGACTGGTTGTTCACACCACCCCTGCAGGCAGCGTGTCTCAGATGAGAACCACAGTCAGTGTGCAGATAAGGAAATCGTCATGTGCCCCTGTGATCCTTTGCCCACTGGGCCTCAAATCACCGACCAGCAAACAGTGCAGAGCACAGCAGAGGAACAGCCCCCTCTCCTGTGTGTGTGTGTGTGTTGACCTTTAAGACAGTTTAGATTGCATGTTTGCCTGCATGTGGACTGTGTCTCCCAATCGACAAAATCCACCGACAGATTTACCCACCTTAATGCTCTTTGACTCCACACCATCTCCTCCTTAGTATTAACACAACTGTGAGTATCATCATACCCCCTTCCTGATCTCGCTGTACTCCATGACCTTCTCCTTAGTGAACACAACGAAAACAAAGTATTCATTTTGTACATCGTATGCTAACTCTGGCTCCAGGCATACATTCCCTTCTTTCTCCCTGAATTGTCCTGTGCTCTCCCCAGTATACTGTTCTTTTCACTGTTTGCATCAAATTCTTTTGGATTCTCTCTCACTGAGGACACTTCCTGGTCACTCTGCTGATTCGCACTATGACTTGGCTCTTTATTTCTAAATGATCCTCCAAGACCCGGTGACATTTCAGCTCCCTGAACCTCACATTTGACTCTTCTTACTTTTTTAGAAAAAAATACGCTATCTCTCATCATTGAAAGTCTATGAATGTTCTCAACCTTCTCCACCTTCCTCACAGGGACAGTGAAGCCCTGATTTATGACCAGCTGAATGTTAAGTGACACTCAGATGCCAGACATTGATTTAATCTGTACCATCGGCACCATGACTACTATTTAAGATTTCTTGTCCAGTTTTACTGTAGTTAGCCTTCACCGAATTTACATTTATCCCCCTGCAGCTCCAGTCTTATCCTTATCAAAAACTGTTTGCGAAGCTCCAGAATTATACTACTGATACTACTAAGTCAAGCACGTCTCCCTCCCTGGTCGTCCATCTAAATACTCTTTCAGGAAGCATCCCAGGACCCATCTGAACCACAAAGCCCCATCCATCCTCAAGGGATAAGGGAATGCCAGTAATGTTGGAGTGATTATTTACCCGCAATAACTGCATGATTGCTTTTACATCAGCCCATAACCTCCCGACCTGTCTGTTCCTCTCTCTTACAGGCTGCAGGTAGAACACCATCAGAGCGTTTGCACATTCCTTATTATTGAGCTCTACCTGCATCGTGTTACTGATGAAGCCTATGGGATGATCTCGGACCTGGGACATTCTGCCTGATCAGCAGTGCAGCTCCCCAACCTCTTTGACCCCCTCTGGAGGGATTGCCTGAATCATCTGAATTCTGGAATGGTTAGCGACCAGCTCTGACCTTCTCTCAACCAGAGCTCTGTAATAGCTGGCTCACTGCGTCACGTACTAATCCAGGTTCTAAACGCGTCTGTCTTAAGTGTTACACACTTTTACTGACATAACCTCACCTCAGCCCCTCGGAGACACCGGACTCATTAACGGGGTCAAGTCTGGGCTTATTTTGGCATTCCTTGACCTCGTCTCTACCTTTTACTCAATGCTGTTTGCATACCTGTAGTTCTAGTCCCCACTCTCTCGCCTACCCCTCAACACCCGGCTTGCGGATGCCACATTTTAATGGCAGGGCAGCTGCAGCACACTTCCCAGTTAGAACATGAACACCCCTTCAGCACAGGTGTAAAACCCATGCTCCTTACACCAGTCGCACCAAACCTGGAAGAGAGCCCGATAATGTGTGTATACGATGCCCTTCCTCCTGCACAAATTGTTAGCCACACATTTACCTGTTCTTCCTTAGCATCTCTTCCCTCGTAAGCCCGTGACACTGGAAGTGATCGTGAGATCACTTTTCCGGAGTCGCCAGTTCTTGAGCCATAATTCTTCTTAACTATTCAATTAACTTGTTTGAACATTCTAAGGGATCTATAGACTTGCATAGCACGACTCCCCTGATCCTCCACACTGCGATAAAATCTGCCATTTGTACTCTGTAATCCAGTTTAAATTTTTATTGTGTATCAGCTAGTACTGTTACTCATGGAAGTCCATCTGCTACATTGTAGCCCAGCTCTACACCGTGTCGATGTCCCATTGTAACCTATGATGAAATTCTACGCTATCCACAGCTACAGCACATAGGTGTCCTTGATTCATTTAGAGATGAAGCGAAGAACAATGAGCCGCCGCGCCCAGCAACCTCAATGTTGCCCGAGCCTAATCACTAAGTTTTGCTTCCTTTTTTAACTTGGCAGAAAACCCATAAAAAACACGGGGATTTTGTACGAACTCCTTCCAGAAAAACGGCATTGAACTCCGATTTCCAGTGCCCCGAGCTGGAATAGTCGGATTCTAAGCGCTACGCTACGTGGAGGTTCAAACTGCAAGTTACTAACCTACATATCCACTTCCTCTTTCAAGTCATTTACAAATATGAGAAAAATCAGATCTCCTGGAAATTCCCCATCTACTGCCAGTCCCATACTCACTGGGCAAGATAAGTCGAAACCCAGGCAGCCGAGTTTCCATCAGTCCCATGCCTCCCGACGTTCTGGGTGAATCTATTGCAGGGGCTCTTGTCAAGCGCCTCACTCAATTCCATACACAGAGCGTCCACCACTCTAGCCTTTGTTTTGTCAACCCCTCAGAAAGTCATTCAGGTGCGTAAGGCATGATCTTCCCCTCACAAAACCATTTGACTGTCTCTAATTATGCTTCTACAAATATTTGTCAAACCTATTGTGAAGAATTCCCTTCAAAGATTTAGCCTCCATTAATGCCAGGAGTCATGGTTATACAATTAACAGGATTATCCTCACTACCTATTACCCGTCTTAACCAAGCTTACATTTAGAGTTTATATTTAGATATCACCCCCTCACAATGAACATTAATTGACATCACGGACCAACCATTGAATGATTCAGATTGATTCCTCAATTCAGTTTCATCTGGAGTATGTAATATCTAAATACAAACTGCTGCTATTTTCACCACCTTTCTAATTGTATAAACAATAATATCCCCGATCGCGTTTGTTTAGAGAGATCCTCCAATTTTCCAGTTGCATGAGTTCAAAATTAACTGAGGCTTTGTTCCATTAATTATCAAGTGTCTGTTTCTGCAACGCTGTCCTTTTCAACCATTATACACCTGTTCTTTGTCCAGGGTCGGGTCTGTGTTGGCACAGCCAAACATCTCATTGACACTGACTAGGATTAGACCAAACATAAAGAAAAGACATTCTGCGGATTCTACAAATCCAAAATGCCTGCAGAGTTCTGCAGACCAGGTAGCATCTATGGAAAAGAGTAAATTGTAGACTCTTCAGCAGAATTGGATTCTCTCTCTCTCTCTCTCTCCCTCTCCCTCTCCCTCTTCCTCTCCCCTCTCCCTCTCTCCCTCTCCCTCTCCCTCTCCCTCTCCCTTCCTCTCTCTCTCTCTCTCTCTCTCTCTCTCTCTCTCTCTCTCTCTCTCTCTCTCTCTCTCTCTCTCTCTCCAGTCCCGCTGCCTGAGCTTGCTGAAGCTTTTCTCCAGCACTTTGTGTAGGATTAGACCACATCAGTTCCCATTTCTCTTCACTGTGTCTTTTGTTCTTAGGTTCACAGCATCTCCTCTTCCACCCAACCACCACCTCCGCCCCCCCATCCACCCCCCCCCCGGCAACTCTTTCTCTGAAAGCTAAAATTCTGTTACTGGAAATTAGTTCAAACGGGAAAACAAAAGGAAAACTACACGTAGAGACAGAGGCGAAAAGGAGCGTGAAGGAAAGGAAGGGTAATGATGGGAACAGGAGAATTGATAGTGACGAAATTATACTCCAAAAACAGACAGTTTTGTCCGAATTGGGAAGAAGGAGTGACAGGTTCGCCTCAACATTCAATTTCAGCATGGCGAGGGTGAGATGCAAAGGGGATTTTTCTGGGATGCTGAGGCTAGGGTACCGTCGGGATCGGCTGTAAATAGCCGTTTTGTATCTGTAAGGCAACACACACAAAATGCTGGAACAACTGAGCAGATAGGGAGCAACTTTGGAAAAGAGTGAACATCTAACTATTCAGGCAGACAACCTTCAGTAACTGTGTTCATCATACTGTTTCCGTTTGCTCACAAGTGGGAGTACAGAATAGGGACATGAAAGCAGCTGAATTGTACTACTGCACAGCATTTATTTATATCGTTTAATGAGTTTCAAAATCCAGTTCAGTGGGTATATCACCGCATTCTTGAGGTCCTCTCGGAATTTGCTCTGAGTCAGGGCGTAAATACACGTGTTGGTGCAGGAACTGAGAATTTCCAGCATTCCCGATGTCTCTTCTACAATGTAAACAGGATTCATGACAGAATAATAAACAAAACTCATTGAAATCCGTTGATAGATATAAAATACCAAACGTGTTCCCCACAACAGTATGAAACTACCGGTTATGCTGAAGAGCAAAACGATGGATTTGCGTCGGTTCTCCATCTCCCGGTCCTTGTCATTCTCTCCACTCTTTTGTCCCCGGAGTCCCCTGCGGGCTCGACTGGCCGCAAGAATCCGCCTGGCTGTCAGAATATTGAACAACAAAATCAGAAAGAATGGGACACAAGGGGTAAAAATGCGGTGAAACAACTCAAATACCGCCCAAGAAGGAGAGTATTTGTAGCTCGATGTAAGAACACAATACCAGGGAACACCATCAATTATTACAAGAGGTTCAGAAGTAAAGCCCCAGGGGATACTCCCCAAACAGGCCAACACACTCACTGACCCGATAACCACAGCCGCCGTTCTCTCGGTGCAGTATTTTGTTTTCAGCTTCTGACAGCAAATAGCCATAAATCGATCGACGGTGAAAGCGACCGTTAGCCAGACAGAGTTCGCAGCGCTCGCAAAAATCAACCATCTGGCGAGACTGCACACAGGAGTAATGAACAGGAATGATTGTGGAAAATAAATCCAAGCAGTCCACATCAGCAGCGGTTGCGAGATAACGACCAGGAGATCGGCCGCTGCCATTCCCACCAGGTAGCGAGTAACACATTTGGAGAGACCGCACTTCCCCCGGGAAAGGATTACGATCGCCACCAGGTTCGCTGGAAGAGAGACAGGAAATAGCAAATTGAGAAAAAACTGAGCAGAACCCAATGCAGCAGTTTTCGGGGATCATGTAATATTTGGACTTTAATGCTGCATTTAGCGGTAGAAGGGTGAAGAAATGTCGAAGAGCTGACTGAGTTTATGCATAAAAATAAAGCCAAATGATTTGAATTCAGATTCCTTTCTGATGACCAAAATGTGAAGAGGCAGCGGAAAGATAAAGCAAGGTAACCTCAGAGTCAGTACTGGTTGAAACATTTTCTATCGGCGTCATCCGCGTCTGATATGAATGAAATTAATAAATCTGGACGCTGATGGCGGGATTCTGGCATTAGACAATCATCAACTTCCATGCAACTCCCTGTCAGCGACAGAATAGCCGAAGGACGAAACAGAAACAGGAAATCCCGGAACCACTCATCCAGGCAAAATTGAATATGTGGGAAAGCAGTTAGCGTGTATTTTGTTTGAACTGTTTACAGAGAGCCCTTATGACACGACTTTCTCTTTCTATAGATGCTACTTTGTGCCTCCAGCATGCCCCGTGTTTGTTCCCTATTCCAGCATTTCTCACCTCGCTGATTTTACAACAGAACATTGTCCGAGGCAGCAGTCACAGCGTAGACTGATACAGTCTCACAGATATACTCGAAGCCTCCGACTGAATCCATCACAGGGAAGCCGGGGAGAGGGATTCAACGTCCAGTAGCAGACTCGGTGACGCAGTGCAATGTCTGTAGAGGGGTCAGATGTGGATATGATAGAATACACTTCACAGTATTGATCAGCAGCGACGTCATTGTGTTGTCCATCAACTGTTTTATTTTCTGTCACACCGCACACATTTACTAAAAATCCTCAAGTTCCATGCTGCAGCATAGAACTCATCACATTTCCTAAATCGTTATCACTAATCGATGGTTTGATCATTACACGTACCTCACACGACCGCTGACATACCAATGCAGACAATCAATTGTTATCATCTCCACAGCAGTATAAACACAATATTGGCAAATGCAGTGTAGCTGCTTCGAGACCAAAAGCACAGAGACCCGAGCATTACATCATTGAAACACAAACCGCTGGAAGAAATCCGCCTGCCCCACTGAGGTCCACCGATGATTTCTACAGCGTTTTATTTTTAGATCCAGACATCAGAATCCACAGTGGCTGGTTTCGATTCCATTCCGAGAATGCCGAACACTAGGACTGAACATGTGACCGTGGAAACCAGCGACAGAAACGATTACTACGTTGGCATTTAACTTCAATTCCCACCAACGGCAGCCGATTCTGCGGCTTACCGGGAATTCCAAAGGCTGAAATAAATGGATAGTAAACTTCTCCTATCCGTAAAAGGACTGGATACCCCATTTCAGTAATAATCTGCCAATTGTCTTGCTTCTGAACTCACAGCTCCTTCAGCAACTCTGAGCTAATGCATTCAAACCGGCTCTGATTTATACAAAGGATCAGTCTCCAGAGATACGGTTATGCCGCTGACGAACTGACAACAGTCACTTGAATAAACATGGTAATTCGACACCATTCATTGTCTCTGATGTCAATATTCAGCCGACTGAAGACAAGCACTTCTAAATTCCTAGGCATTACCTCAGCGGTACTCACCTCGGGAAAGGAAATCTGCGTGACCCACTGAGGTCTATCGATGAATCCGACAGCAGTTTATTTTTAGATCCAGATTTCAGAATCCACAGAGGCTGGTTTCGATTCCATTCCGAGAATGCTGAATACCAGGACTGGACATGTGGCAGTGGAAACAACCCTGCTGACTCTCACAGCTATCTGGACTATTCCTCTTCTCACCCTGTCTCTTCTCGCAATTCCTCCGTCTCCGCCGCATCTGCTCTCAGGATGAGGCTTTTCATTCCAGGATGAAGGAGATGTCCTCCTTTTTTAAAGAAAGGGGGTTCCCTTCCTCCACCATCAACTCTGCTCTCAAACGCATCTCCCCCATTTCACACACATCTGCTCTCACTCCATCTTCCCGCCACCCAACTAGGAATAGGGTTCCCCTCGTCCTCACCTACCACCCCACCAGCCTCCGGATCCAACATATAATTCTCCGTAACTTCCGCCACCTCCGACGGGATTCCACCACTAAGCACATCTTTCCCGCTCCCCCCGCCCTCCACTCTCTGCTTTCTGCAGGGATCGCTCCCTACACGACTCCCTTGTCCATTCGTCCCCCCCCCCGGCCCCCATCCGTCCCCACGATCTCCCTCCTGGTACTTATCCTTGTAAGCAGAACAAGTGCTACACATGCTCTTACACTTCCTCCCTCACTACCATTCAGGACCCCAGACAGTCCTTCCAGGTGAGGCGGCACTTCACCTGTCAGTCGGCTGGGGTGATATACTGCGTCCGGTGCTCCCGATGCGGCCATCTATATGTTGGTGAGACCCGACGCAGACTGGGAGATTATTTCGCTGAACACCTACGCTCTGTCCGCCAGAGAAAGCAGGAGCTCCCAGTGGCCACACATTTTAATTCCACGTCCCATTCCCATTCTGATTTGTCTATCCCCGGCCTCCTCTACTGTAAAGATGAAGCCACACTCAGGTTGGAGGAACAACACCTTATATTTCGTCTGGGTAGCCTCCAACCTGATGGCATGAACATTGACTTCTCAAACTTCCGCTAATCCCCTAGCTCTCCCTCGTACCCCGTCCGTTATTTATCTATTTATATACACACATTATTTTTCCCTCTCTACTTTTTCCCCCTCAGTCCCTCTCACTATACCCCTTGTCCATCCTCTGGGCTTCCCCCTCCCGCACTTCTTTCTCCCTAGGCCTCCTGTCCCATGATCCTCTCATATCCCCTTTGCCAATCACCTGTCCAGCTCTTGGCGCCATCCCTCCCCCTCCTGTCTTCTCCTATCATTTTGGATCTCCCCCTCCCCCTCCCACTTTCAAATCTCTTATTAGCTCTTCATTTAGTTAGTCATGACGAAGGGTCTCGGCCTGAAACATCGACTGTACCTCTTCCTAGAGATGCTGCCTGGCCAGCTGCATTCAACAGCAACATTTATGTGTGTTCTATTGAAAAGAATGTCGGAGTTCTATTGACAAAGACCCGAAGCAGCCACATTTACAGATTTCAATTTTGTCTTCGCTAATTATCCATTTGTAAACAGAGGTCAATGACACGTCCAACTCCCAACTTCTGTCCCTGCGGTTTTGCACTTTCAACATCATCCTGGCCAAACACACACACACAAGATGGCGGCGATCAGATGACCACAATGCTGATGTACAAAACATGAGATAATCTGCAGATGCTGGAAATTCAAGGCAACACATGCAAAGTGCTGGCAAAGCTCAAGAATGTTGACATGTTACTGATGTAATAGGCGTTTAAGAACATCAAATGAAAATTACGAAGAAATGCTTCGATCGGCAAAGGAATGAGAAGACCACTTAAATATTAAAAACAGGACTCCAAATTCTGATTTGATGGAGACGGACGTGAAAGCACAGGGGAACATCTGGAGAAATTTCAGAAGCGCTCGCTCGCTGCTGTTGTTACGGCGCGGTCGGGAATCTTCCGGAGGGAAGACCTCAAAATCCCCGGCTTTGCCTGCTGTTGGCGACCGAGATTGAGGTCGAATCGTTCGTACAGAGATGGCGCTCAGTACTTGGTGTCGGAGAGCTGATTCGGAGGCTCGAAGCTTTCGGATGACTCAGAGACGGATTGTGATCGGGCATGGCAGGGAGAGTTTTTCTTCCTTCTCCCGTCTGCGTGAGATGAGGTACATTTGAGAGACGTTGAACTTTTACTGTGCACATGGGCTTCTTCATCAAGTTACAGTATTGTTGCACTGCTGTAACTATATGTTATAATTCTGCAGTTTTGTCAGTTTTTTCCAGTCTTGGCTTGTCCTGTGTTTTGTGATATCACACCGGAGGAAATATTGTATCCTTTCTTAATGCATGCATTACTAAATGACAGTAAAAGAGGACTGCATGTCTTCATAATCTAATAAATTGGGAGGTGAATCGACGCAGGATGGCTGAAAGTGAATGAAAGAAAGACAAGCATCAGATGCAATGTTATATATGTGTGAAAGAGAGAGAGAGAGTCAGACCGACAGACTGACAATGGCACAGGCTGCAATGGCCGCTTCACAGAACCACATGACATTTACCTCTCCCTCACTGACCGAGTTTCTTTCTCGTACCCACAGGAAAAAACAAACTGCAATCAACTATGATATTCCCTCCTGTCGAGGCACCAGATCAGCCGCTCTTGTCTGACACAGAAGGTACGTTACAGAGCACAGAGACACCAACAGCTCATCAGTTCCACAGTTTCAGACAGCAGAGATATTCAGATTCAGTCCCACACTGAACCCAAGACCCCGACACAGGTCACCAATACAACGGTTACACTGAACCACAGATGGGTAATATTCCCATTGTATTCTATACCAGTATCTTACAGGTAGAGACACAGACCAAATCCCCAAATACTCACTGGGGCTGGCAGAGTCAGTGTGGACTCAGGATTGGACAAACAGACGTTTAATTGAGAGCTGATGAATGTGGTATTAGAAGAACCTAAGAAAGGATCGGATAAGCACATGGGGTTCGGGACACTATGCCTGTGTGAGAATTAGTTAGCAGGTGAAGGTCAGATAGAGGAAGTAAATGGAACACGTTCAACATTTAGGTGACTCAGGGTTTGTGGCTGAGACCCCAGCTGTTCATAGTCTACATTGGCGATTTGGATGTGAGGACCAACTTTATTATATCCATGTTGGCTGTTGTACAGAGCTGAAAGGCAAGGTTTGAGAAGGACGCAGCGAGAGTTTGGGGATGCAGACAGAAGTGACGGAGTGAAGATGTGGCAGACAGACAGAATATGGGGGAATGCGAGGCCATTCATTCCCAGAGGAACAAACTAGAAAATCCACATTTACATGGGGACAGAGTGACCGGTTCATAGGGACCTGACAGTCCTTGTCAACAAATCACTAATAGTTAACGTTCACGTATCACAAATAATTAGGGAGCCAAATGATATTCTGTGCCGTGATACAGGAGGATTGGAGAAGAGGTATAGAGATGTCTGACTGGGAGGGGTCCTACAGGGTGTGGTGAGAATGTACGTTGAATATTAGTTCCAGGTTTTGTCACATTTCCTTGGGAAAGTTATCCCTATTGAAGAGAGGGTGTGGAGACTATTCCTCACGCTGACAGGTCTCGTTTCTGGGAGGACACACTTGCTGCGTGCGGGGAGACTGAGTCTGTATTCTCCGGAATTGTGAGCAGAATTGCTGGCTTATTTCAGATCATTCAGACCAATTGCAGGGAGAATGTTTCCCCTGAATGATAATTTTAATACCATGTGTCACAGTCCCAGAATGAAGGAACGGATATTCAGGAAGGAGTGGAAAGCAAATGTCCTTAATCAGTGATTCTTTCTCCAGTTAAAACATACAACAGTGCAGGAAAGGAGAAGGCTATTTGGTCTGTGATGTTGGGCTGATGTAATTAAGCCTCATTAAACTAATCCCTCTGCCTGAATGCACATTGAATATTATTTCCAGGACTAGTCACAGTTCCTCACACTGACTTGACTGCTTCAAGAGATAGCAAGCTGTCTGTGTGAGGGGAGAGTGAATGAGCTAGGCCTGTATTTTCTGGAATTTTGAGGAGAATTGATGGATTCTTCCAGATAATTCAGACCGATGGCTGGGAGGATGTTTCCCCTGAATGAGAATTCTATTACCATCGGTCACAGACTCAGAATGAAGGAACTGATATTCAACATGAAGTGGAAAATAAATTTCCCTCATCAGTGATTATTTCTCCAGTTAGACATTGTAGGACAGGAAGAGACAATTCAGTCTGTGATGTTGGGTTGATATGATTTAGCCGATGATGCCTAATTATACTAATCACCCTGCTTGCGTGTTGTCTATATCTGTCCTTTCTCTGTGTGTTTGTTTGTCTATCACAGAATCTGAAACACACCACTGCCTTCACTACCAAGCTAGAAATACATTCCAGAAACCGCAACTCTCGGCTTTGTTTTATATTAAACATTTCTCCGCAGACCTCCTTTGAACATTTTCCTCTCTCACCTTAACTGCGTGTCCTCTGTTATACGGTATTTTGATATTGTGAGAAAGATCACAGTTGCCTACCGCATTTATGACTCTTATAGGCCTCTCTATCTCCCCTTGGTAGCTGCCATTCTGGAAAGAATAACACAAGTTCTTGCAAATCCTCCTTATAGATCTCCTCCCTATAAACCTCTTCTTTCCCCTCTCCAAAGCCTTGGCCTCCTTCTTGTAATGGGGCGACTGCAAACTCCAGACGCAACCTAACCAGAGATTGATAAAGCTGTAACATCACTTCCTTTTATGACAATAATGATCCTCTCAGTTCTCCCCTTGGCTCCCACCACTCCGGAAAGAACAATCCAACTTTGTGCAACTCCACCTTCTAAATCCCCTCCTAAAGGTCCTCCTTACAACCTCTTCTATGCCTTTTCCAAATCCTCGGCATTCATCTGATATGGAGCGACCGAAACTAAATGCAATACCCCACGTGCAATCTGACCAGAGTTATATAGAAAACCAGAGTTTTCCAGTCAAGAGGAACCTACGGGTGGGCTGAGTCTGCGATGTCCCGACAAGCAATAGGTGGGAGAACTGCTGGAGGATGTTTGTTCTGCACCGGGACAGGTGGATACAGTGATCAGCCGAAGTGAACGGCCACAGCACTTCCTCCCTCGAACACAAGGAGCTGGACTCCCGTCGTGGACTGAGAGGTTCCCTCCCTAATTCATACACAGAGCCAGACGTAAGATCACCCACCTCTCCACCACAGGCCGTGGAGACATCTGTGGGACCACATCGCAATTTCCTCCCCCTATCCAGACAGGTAAATGTGGCAGCCCACGCCCCTGTAGCCACATCCACCTTGACCTTGGCGGAAAGCATCCTGATATCATGGCTTGGTACAGCAAAATACTCCTCCTGTGACTGTGAGAAACTGCAGAGGGTTACGAACACATCTCAGCATGTCACGGAAACCAACCTCCCCTCCGTGGACTCTGTCTTCACTTCCCACTGCCTTGTAGAGCAACCAGTATAATCACTCACCCCAGACATCCTGTCTCCCCTCTAACTGGACAGAAGATACTAAAGCCTGAAAGCTGACACTGCCAGGCTCATGGACAGTCTGTTATAAGGACAATGATTACGTTTTATAATATTCTTATGCGATAAGAATATCCCTACTATAACTAGATGGACTCGACCTCAATGTACTGGATTAGCATCTTGCACCTTATTGTCCATCTGGCCAGTGATGTAGTGGCATCCGCACTGGACTTCGGGGGAGGAATGATCTTGGATTAGAATCCAACCATCTTCTTCCAAAACAGACACAAATGCTGGAGAAACGCTCTCTCGGTCGACATCTCTCTAATAGGACACGAATATATATATTTTTTTTACTTCTTTTACGTCTGTTTTTTTATCTTTAATGTGTTTCTGGGTCAGGTAAAGGCTGCGATTTACAGCCTGGAGATGGTTTGAGTGATCCAGCGCTTTGCTGGCTCCGAGAAGATTCTGTGACAGGAGCGCGCACTCGGACGACCCCGATGAGAAGAAACTTTGAGTCGTGGCGGGAACCGCTGTTCGACTCCGTATTGCCGTTTAACAAGTTGCCGTCCGGTGCGCCACAATATCGTTATTGTTTAACTGCACTGCACTTTATCTCTTTATCTGAGGCAGTTATACTCGATTCTGCGTTCTGTTATTGATTTACCTTGTTCTACCGCAGTGCACAGTGTAGTGTTCTGATTGTTGTGTACGGTACTCAAGACAAGACTGTCACTGTCCCTCGGTACAGGTGTCAACAATAAACCAATCTTGCAAGGTACATCAAGGCGCATTGATCTTCTTGTCTGCCATTGCTGGTTTATTCCAGATTATTTAGAAGCTCGGGATTAATAGACTGTTATCCGCTACCCTCCCAGGTGTTTAAGCACATGTATCCCACTGCCTCACTGCCAGGACTGTGAGTGGTGACAGGAGTGGCTGACGAAACAAAGATCCTTCCTACAACACCTGAGCCTGAACCCCTAAACTTGAACCCCACAAGGGTAGTACACACGCTTCTTCCTGATGTACTCCTTCCCTTCTCTAGTCTGCAGGTCACCCTTGGACAACGAGTAGCAGATGCTTAACCTACCCCACCCCTTCCACCATGGGAGCATATCCCCAAAAAAGGGAGACAGCATGGTCTCCGTCGTCCATCCATCCTGATTGGTTCATCCTCATTCAATCAGTTTTCTGGTGCCCCACCTTATTTACAATCAAATTCCAGACTTACTACCCCATTAAACATTTAATGACCATGCAGGAAGAGTTCAGATTGATTTTAGAATAGGTTAAAAGTGAACAAAGGTATGCAAGTCAACAAAATGGTGAAGGCCTGTTTTTATTGACACGCCTGTCATTATTGGTTGGAGAAGGTCAACAGCAGCTCCATGAAACATTCCGGTTTCCATTTGGAATACAGTTGTGCAATTCCGATCTTCCTAAGGTGACTTTCAAAATGTACAGGTAAGATTTACCAGGATGTTGCCTGTCCCAAGGTTTATAAACAGAGTTTAGAGTTTCAACAATCATGGGCTTTTATTGGAATGCTCGGGGCTGAGAGGAATCTTGATAGAACTTGATAAAATTATGGAGAAATTATCATGTAGACCGGGGTTGCCAACTTTTTTTTTTCTTAACAGCCAAAACCATTAACCAAGGAGTCCGTGATCATGCAGGGGATGGGAGGGAGAGTTCAAGAAGAGTGGGGCAAGTTTTTCTGTCGATTTTCCCCAGTAATCAATATCATCCTGTAACCCAAGACTATCCTACCGATGGACATGGCCACCATTTTTATGTTATCTGCAATCTGTTTAGATTGGTTCCCATTGTCATAAAGTTATCTGGAAACATTTGTGCATTATTCTGTGTCTTTACTACATTGACTTTCACAACGTAGATAAATGAGCATAATGTCACACTGAAGTAAAATGGGAACATATGCCTTGTATCAACAGACGCAGAAACAATTACTGAAACAGATAAGAATGTCATGAATGCATCTGTCCTTGCATTCCATCATTGACAACTTACTGGCCTTTGCAGAATGGAAGCACCTATGTACCTGAACAAAAAATCCTACAAAAAGTAAAGGATGCAGCCTAATCAGTCAGTGATAAAGGCCTCCCAGCTATTCTGCACATCTACATGAAGTGCTATGGCAGGAAAGCTGCCGCTGTCAACAGGAACACCTAACATCAAGGACAGGTTCAGAAACAGTTACCACCCTTCAACCATCAGGCTCTTGCACCAAAGGGGATAACTTTACTCAACTTCACCTCCTCCATCAGTGAAATGTTTCCTGAACCAATTGATACATTTTCAAGAGCTCTTCATCTCATGTT
Organism: Mobula birostris; assembly: GCF_030028105.1. Classification (NCBI taxonomy): domain Eukaryota; kingdom Metazoa; phylum Chordata; class Chondrichthyes; order Myliobatiformes; family Myliobatidae; genus Mobula; species Mobula birostris. Next base: position 49,770,956 of record NC_092382.1, on the reverse strand, counting down.
TTCAATATTCAGCACATTTTTATTTATTATGATCATCTCTTCATTTTGTATTTACACAGTTTGTTGTCTTCTGCACTCTGGTGAACACCTTAGTTGGGCGGTCTTTCATTGATTTGGTTATGATTGTTATTCTATTGATATGCAAGAAAGTAAATCTCAGGATTGTTTATGGTAACATATATGTGGTTTAATAATAGAATTTACTTTAAAATTGGAAAAAAAAATAACTTGTTTATCAAAAAGATGTAGGAAATGCAGAAGAAAGACTGCATGGATAATTATGCATTTTTTACTTAGATTACCCCACTGTCCCAGATTTCCCACCACCATCCCTACCCCATCAATACATTGAATGGAATAATACATTCATGACCATAATCCAGTATCTTCTGTATCAACTCTTTTCCATCTTCCTACTTTCTCTGTTCCGTTTATCTTCTGCACTTAGACAGGACGTACTTACAGGGTGTCTGCTCTATCAGCATCTCACGTATCTGTCTGTGGATCAGGGCAATTGATGATGAGAAATGGGTGAAGAAACATGGTTAATTTGTACTCATAGGCTCATGACCCCCAGCCAGACAGCAGAGAGCTTTCCTCCACTCACCATCATCCACAGAAATCCATCACTTAACACCAAGAGAATCCCCTTCCTTCACACCAAGACCCACATCCCCAAAACACTGCGAGACTTAATTGCTTCCAAATCAGATTATTCATGTTCCTCATTAATCACCAACCAACTTTTCCCTCACCAGAGCAAATCACCTTCCAAAACACTAGAGAACACTCCTCCCTCACGGTTCATGGAAATCTCCCTGTGTGTACACCAGGGGAATCAACTTCCACATCACACCAAGGAATCCTGTTTTCCAAACCTGTGAAGATCCCTCACTCTGCATACAAGACTATCTTTTCCTCTGTAATCAGACACAAATCTTTGTTGGAACAAACCAACTCACACAAATAGTACCTAAAATAATTCACTAAATTAATCACAATCTGTCAGTGCAGGGATTACACTCGTGTGACGTAATGGCTTGTTCAAAATCTTTATTTTTAAATCTGTTGAAATCTGTCACTTTGGAGTGGCTAAGTGGTATTTCAAATCACAGACTTAATATTTTGTTCATAGAGATCGTCTGTGGTGTCTGGGGTCAAATCACTGGATGGACAAAATGTCTGAAATGTGGGTTAGGTACGGCACTGTGCAGAAAATATTGTACACGGTCATTGCCGTCACTGGAGTTCCTGGTGAGTGAGCAGAGCAAGTCATGTTTGGGGTGTCCGTGTGTTAGATGGAGCAAACCTGTTTATAATAATTTTAAAAACTAGATGTAATTTAACTCCTTCTTACGGAATATGTATTCCAATTTCCCTTGACTCGGGAGAAAACAGATCTCCATCTCAAACCAATTATTCAGAAAAAAAAAACAAGTGAGTATTTCCTACTCCCTCAATATAGCATATTCCATAAACCCCCTCCCCAGAAAAAAAGGGAGTATTTCCTACTCCCTTAATATAGGATATTCCATAAGCCCCTCCAGACAGGTAAATTAATTTTCCTACATCAGACTGCCTTTCTCATTGCAATGTATTCTTGTCTCTCAAATAGAGCCACACTTGTCTTCCCCATACCTTCCTGCTTCCTTTATACTTCCAACAAAGGTTCTTTGAGATAAAGCATTAAGTCTGGTTGTCCTTCCCAGTGCTGCCTGTTCTGAAGGGTGTTTCCAGTTTTTTTTTGTGTGCATTCTCACCCATCTTTCTACACCACAGGAAATCCAAAATTCAAAAGAGTTGGATTCCCATCAATAGCCCACCCATAACTGCATATTGCATTTGCAAATCCAGTAGAACTGTAATTTCCTTTACACAAATTGGGAGATAATTGTCCCTCCAAAATTGAAGGAAACACTTCAACAGGTACATGGATAACCTCCTACTCTGCAAATCAGAGGAACCTAATCTGCTCAAAGTGAAGGGAAAACCATGCCATCACAGATACACTAACAACGGGAAGCGGCCATTCACCTGCTCCATGTGTGTGAAGAGGCTCATTCAGTTAACCCACCTTGTGATGCTCCGGTGAATTCACAATAAATAGAGGCCACATTTCTGTTGGGAGTGAACAAAGAGTTTTACTCAATCATCCCAGCTGCTGCAACACCAGCAACTTCACATCAGGGAGGAAGTTCAGATCAGCTCTGTGTTAAATGTTTAACCATCATGGTGACTGAAGGCAGCTGCAGGTTCATGAGGGACTGTTACTGTCAGAATCTGCAGTTCTTGCAGCTGCTCATCACACCCAGGACTGAACCCTGGTCACTGAGCATTGAAGGAGTCTGTTCTGCTGATGTTAGCCTTAAACTAGACTGATGTTTAATATTGTGGATCTGTGAAAGATAAATCAGTTCTGTATCAAATCCCATGTTTCAGGTACTTACTCTCTCTACCACACTCACAATGTACACTAGAGAGGCCACTCGGCCCATCTGGTCCCTGCCCATGTTTCATGTTCCATATCAGTATATCAATATCTATCCCTGTCGTTCCCCTCTCACTCTCCCTGTGATGACAGGTTACAACTAGTCACCACCCCGTGGGATAGGAAATTTCCCTTGAATATTATGGAATCATGGAAATTTACAGCACATTACAGACCCTTTGGGTCCGTTATGCCGACCATGTAACTTACTCTAGAAACTGCCTGGAATTACCCTACCGCATAGGCCTCTATTTTCCTAATCTCCATGTACCTATCTAAGAGTCTCTTAAAAGACCCTATTGTATCCGCCTCGACCACCGTCACTGGCAGTGCATTCCACACACACACTACTCTTTGTTTAAAAAACTTAGCTCTGAAATCTCATCTGCACCTACTTCCAAGCAGCTTAAAACCATGTCCCTCGTGTTAGCCATTTCAGCACTGGGAAAAGCCTCTGGCTATCTACCTGACCAATGCTTCTCATCATCTTATACACCTGCATGAATTTCCTGCATGATTTTCTCCAGACTGAATAAGACAATGAGCTCACTGTGGTTTTGCCGTTCCCCAGGGCTCTGGACTAAGGTGGTTAAACTCCTTCTTTCCTGCTCTTTTTAACTTTTTGGGCCGTTTTCACTAATTTCAAACGACTGTGCCATCGACAGCTGGGTTGTTGCAATGCACTGCTGAAGTCTGACAGCAGACTAGAGAGTGAATCTTCGATGGACCAGAGTCAGACCCCAAGGGTTGCCAGCCTGAGTCAGGGGTTTGGGATTCCAGAAAGAGATGGGACCGAGAGTTTACAAGGAGGGGGATGAAGAGGAATCAGATCAGCTGGATGTGGCTACAAATGAAAGATCAAAAACATTTGGAAGCTGGTTGATCAAAAAAAAAGTGGTTAATTTCTGCAAAATACTGGTGGAAATCAACAGATCAGGCAGCCAATGTGGAGAGGAACAAATAAACAACGTTTAGGCCGAACCCCTTCAGCATGCATTGGCTGTGTACACCTCTGCTTAGTTGCTGCCTGAACTGCAGAGTTCCTCCAGCATTTTGTGTGAATGTGTCCACATCTCCTGTAACAGCAGAATCTCTTGTGTTTTATATCTGCAGTTGTAAGAACGTTCTACGTTGGCATTAAACATGCGGAACGTTTGCTGATGTTGTGTAATGTTTTATGGGAGCTGCATTCTGTGTTAAACGAGCTGCTGAGTTTTCTACACACAAAAACTGAGGTATGTACTTGAACTGGTGCTTGCAGAAACTTTCAATGGCTCTGTGATTAATTTGAAAGCTCTGCGTAACACTTTTCGCCGTCGCTGAAGCACCGATCGAATGCGCAGGCGTCAGGGTTGCAGCTGGTCCCGAATATCACGCATGCGCAGTACACAAAAGGCCTCGGATATCGCTGCCGGTAAGTGTTTCTCTGGGCGACCGTTTTCACTACCGACTGAGGGGCAATTGCTGTGACTGTGACATCCGGAAACTGTGCCCCGCAATCTCGGGACAGTCCTGCTCTCTTCTCTCTCTCTCATCCCCACGATTCCTGCACGGACCCCGGGGAGCTTCCGGCTGATGAGGGAATGGGAACCGATGGATCTCTCAGACAGAGCCGAGCTCCAGCTATCTAAATGCAAGGATTGGGAACTCGGAGAAAGGGAACAAAATCTTTTACATCAGCTGTTGAGAAAATCACCTTTGTTCTGCCTCCAGTCACAAACGAGAGGAAATCTGCAGAGAGGGCACAGTTTAAAGGTGCTTGGAAGCAGGTACGAAGGAGATGTCAGGGGTGTTGTGTTCTTTATACGTACCGTGGGTTACTAATAACAAACATATTCTGGCAGAATTGAACTTTTATTTGACAGCAACAAAACCACGTTTTACACTGCCATGGTTCTCGATCATTCTCTCATTTCTGCTCATGTTAGGAACTCTGTCCAGTCACGTCCTGACACGTGATATCACCTCAAGAGGTAAGTTTTTTACGCAGAGTGGTGAGTGCGTGGAGTGGGCTGCCGGCCACTGTGATGAAGCCGGATACAATAGGGTCTTTTAAGAGGCTCCTGGATAGGTACATGGCACATAGAAAAATAGAGGGCTATGGGGAACTCTTGGTAATTTCTAAAGTAAGTAATGTTCGGCACAACATTGTGGGCTGAAGGGCCTGTATTGTGCTGTATTGTATTGTGTTGTATAAATGGGGAAGTCACTTACCCATGACCTCTGGTTGTCGTCCCACCCAACATCAGTGGAAAAAACTGCTTGCATTTATCCTATCTATACCCTCCTATTTCTGTATACTTACAACAAATCCTCAAAGCAATGTATAATTTCCTTGTTTATGCTTAGAGCCTTTTTCAGGTGTGTAAGATGATGAGGGACATTGATCGTGTGGATAGCCAGAGGCTTTTTCCAGGGCTGAAATGGCTAACATGAGGGGCATAGTTTTGAGCTGCTTGGAAATAGGTACCGAAGGGATGGCAGGGGTAAGTTTTTTACACAGAGAGTGATGGGTGTGTGGAATGCACTGCCAGCAGTGGTGGTCGAGGCAGATACAATAGGGTCGTTTAACAGCCTGTTAGGTAGGTACATGGAGCTTAGAAAAATAGAGGTCTGTGTGCTAGGGAAATTCTAGGCAGTTTCTAGAGTAAGTTTCATGGTTGGCAAAACATTGGGCTGAATGGCCTGGAATATGCTGTAGATTTCTATGTTCTATGTTGAACAGCGAAATAACTGGCTATCCTACAATCCTCTGATAACTCTCCCGACACAAAGGATGATTTAATTATCTCTGCTAGGGCCCTGATGATTTCTGCACTTGCCTCCTGTAGGGTCCGAGGGAGCACCTTGTCATGCCCTGGAGATTTATCCACCCTAATCTGCCTCAGGATAGCAAACATCTCCTCTTCATTAATCTGTACAGGGTCCATGATTTTAATGCTGCTTTTCCACACTCTCATTGACACTGTGTCCATCTCCTGAGTAAATAAGATGAAAAAAATATTTAAGATCTCCCCCATCTGCTTTGGTTCCACACGTGGATTGCCATTCCAGTCTTCCAGAGGACCAACTTTGTGCCTTGCAATCCTTTTGCTCTCAATCTATCTCTAGAATCCCTGAGGCTTATCCTTCGTCTTTTCTGTGAGGGCAATCTCATGCTTTCTTTTAGCCATCCTGATTTATTTCTTCCTTGTTCTCTTGCATTTCTTATACTCCATAAGAATCTACCTGCCTATCCCTGTTATGCAACTCCATTTTGTGCTTCACCAGGTTCTCAATATCTCTTGAAAACCAAGAGATACAGTTTCTAACTTTACCTTTTATTCTGACAAGCACATAACCACCTTGTACTTTCAAAATTTTGCTTTGAAGGCCTCCCATTTACCAAGCACACCTTTGCCATAAAGCAGCCTGTCACAATCCACAGTTGCCAGATCCTAGTGTCATAATTCCAGTGTTGTTCCATGCCGTGAACACATCTGCCTTTCCTACGCTGCTCCCTGTATTGAAATATACAGGGCTCAGCATATTCACTGCGCCATGCTCAACGTTTTTCATTCCTGACTTTGTCTGAGGACTGAACAACATCTGTCTCCACAACCCCTCTACTATCTGTTCTGTTATTCAGGCTCCCATTCCCTTTGCAACTTTAATTTAAATAACCCCTTCCCCTAGCTCCCACCATGCAACTCCATCACCCCTTTGTGCTTCTTCTCCCAGGTCAATAAAAAGGAGGTGCACACCAGGTACAGGCAGATAGGAACAAATGGGGTACTTATGAAATACAGGAAATTCAAGTTAAAATAAAAGGAGGCATGAGGTTGCCCCAGCAGACAAGATTTAGGAGGCTCCTCAGGGATTCTGCAGACATGTTAAGAGCAAAATGATTGCAAGGGGAAAGTTAATCCACTGCAAGATCAGAATGATAATCCATATGAGGAGACCAAGTAGATGGGGGAGATATTTTTTTTGCATCCGTATTTGCACAGGAGTTGGACACAGTCTATAGAAGTGAGGCAAAGCAGCATCGACTTCATGGACCCTGTACAGATTACACAGGTGGAGGTGTTTCCTGTCTTAAGGCAAGTTACCGTGGATAAATCCCCAGGGCCTGACAGGTTGTTCCCTGGGACCGTGTGGAAGATAGGTGCAGAAATTGTCGGGGCCCAAGCACAGGTATATAAATCATCCTTAGTGACAGGTGAGGTACTGGAGGACTGGAGGACAGCCAATGTTGTTCCGCTGTTCAAGAAAGGCTCTAAAAATAAACCAAGAAATTGTACTTTGGTGAGCTTGACATCAGTAGGGGAAAGGTTATTGAAATGTATGTGCAGGAACCAGATATATAAGTATTTGGAGAGATGTGGACTGATTAAGGATAGACAGCATGGCGTTGTGCACGGTAGGTCATGTCTAACCAATCTTATAGAGTCTCTCGAGGAAGTTATCTGGAAAGTGGACGAAGGCAAGGCAGTGGATGTTGTCTACATGGACTTCAGCAAGGCACTTGACAGAGTCTCATATGGAAGGTTGGTCAAGAAGGTTCAGTCATTCAGCATTCAAGATGAGATAGTAAATTGAATGAGACACTGTCTTTGGGAGAAGCCAGACTGTGGTAGCAGATGGTTGCCTCTCTGACCGGAGGCCTGTGACTAGTGGTGTGCCTCAGGGATCAGTGCTGGATCTGTTGTTTGTCATCTATATCAGTAATCTGGATGATAACATGGTTAGCTGGATCAGCAAAGTTGTGGCTGACTCCGAGATTGGTGGTGCAGTGGACAGTGAGGAAGACTATCATGGCTTGCAGTGCGATCTGGACCAGCAGTGGACAGTGAGGAAGACTATCATGGCTTGCAGTGCGATCTGGACCAGCTGGGAAAATGGTTTGAGAAATGGAAAATGGAATTGAATGGAGACAAGTGTGAGGTGTTGCACTTTGGTTGGACCTACCAAGGGAGGACTTTCACAGTGACTGTTCAGGCATGGAGGAGTGTTGTAGAAGAAAGGGATCTGGGAATACACGTCCTTAATTCACTGAAAGTGGTGTCACAGTTAGATACGGACAGAAAGAAAGATTTCAGCCCATTGGCCTTCATGAACCAAAGTAGTGACAATGATAGATCTTTATACTTTATACTTTATCCTTCATTGTTGCCAAACAATTGGAACTAGAACGTACAATCATCACAGCGATATTTGATTCTGCGCTTCACACTCCCTGGATTACACATATTAAATATTAAAAATAGTTAAAATTAGTAAATATTAAAAATTTAAATTATAAATCATAAATAGAAAATAGAAAAATGGGAAGTAAGGTAGTGCAAAAAAAACGAGAGACAGGTCCGGATATTTGGAGGGTACGGCCCAGATTCGGGTCAGGATCCGTTCAGCAGTCGTATCACAGTTGGAAAAGAGCTGTTCCCAAATCTGGCCGTACGAGTCTTCAAGCTCCTGAACCTTCTCCCGGAGGGAAGAGGGACGAAAAGTGTGTTGGCTGGGTGGGTCGTGTCCTTGATTATCCTGGCAGCACTGCTCCGGCAGTGTGCGGTGTAAAGTGAGTCCAAGGACGGAAGATTGGTTTGTGTGATGCGCTGCGCCGTGTTCACGATCTTCTGCAGCTTCTTTCGGTCTTATGGATGTTGACTTGTAGAAGATATTGGTGAGGCCTAATGTGGAGTCTTGTTTGCACTTGAGGTCACCTACCTACAGGAAAGATGTAAAAGAGGTTGAAAGAGTTCTGAGAAAATTCACAAGGATGCTGCCAGGTCTGGAGGACTTGGGTTATTGGGAAGGATTGAACAGATCAGGACTTTATTGCTTGGAATGTGGAAGATTGAGGGGAGATTTGATTGTGACAGAGGTGCACAGATAGGGTAAATGCAAGCTGGCTTTCTCCACTGGGATTGGGTGGGCTACAACCAGAAGCCATGGGTCAAGTGTGAAAGTTGAGATGGTAAGGGGAACATGAGGGGAAACTTCTTCACACAGACCGTCATCCAGGTGTGGAATGAGCAGCCAGCACACCTGGTGCCTGCAAGCTCAAGTTGAACATTTCAGAGGTTTGTACAGGTACCCGGATGGTAGGGGTATGGCAGTAGAAAGTTTAAGTAGCTCAGCACCAACCAGATGGGCCAAAGGGCCTGTTTCTGTATTGTATTATTCTATGACTGTGACAAGAACCTGAAATAATACAAAAACTCACTTTAAGTCCTTTTACCAGCTGTGCGGACCAACCATTCATCTCAGCAGGAATTGTTTATATGGTGTTAAAACTGTGGCACTTTAAGTTAGTAATACATGAAAGAAAATTCCAGCTGCACGTTAACAAAGGCTATTCGTGTGAGAGTGTTTCGGTTACTGTGGGGCCAGGCACCCATGTAGCTCAGTGGGAACAGGGAATAATACCAATGGAGAGAGTCAAACTGAGCCAGGTCACAGATTGGGGAGGGTAGAAACATAGAAAAAAAACTACCCCATAACACGGGCTCCCTGGCCCACAAAGCTGTGCCGAATATGGCCATACCTGAGAAATTACCTCTAATTTTCTGAGCTCCATATACCTGTCCAGGGGTCTCTTAAAAGGCCCTATTGTATCCACCTCTGCCACCGTTGCCGGCAGCCCATTCCACACACTCAGCACTCTCTGCGTAAAAAAACATACCCCTCACATCTCCTCTGAACCCATTCTCATAGAGACAGAAAGAACATCAGAGAATTTGATGATCATTCCAGATACCAGCACTGTGCCCAGTTAGAAGATGATTTCTCTCTCCAACTTGGGTTGAACCTCACTGTAACAGTGTGATGTCAGATCACACCTTGACAACCCAAGTGATCTCATCTGAACTGTTGTCCTACACCCACTGATAGATTTTGTAAATCTTTTTACAGGTTAAAAGTGACAAGGAATTTGTCTATGGGAATCTCGAACATAACACGCCTGATTTGCTGTCTTGGTCCAGATATTTAACAAGTGGAGCAAGGGATTCACTCAATCATCCTTCCTGCTCAGACTGTGGGGAGGGATTCACTCGATCATCTGACCGACTGGCACGCCCGTCATTTCACAGGGGGGAACCCGTTCATCTGCTCAGACAGTGGGAATGGATTCAGTTGGTCATTTCAACTGAAGGTACATCAGCAAGTTCACACTGGGACAAGGACATTCACCTGTTCTGTGTGTGAGAAGGGATTCAGTCGGTCTTCCCACCTGTGGACACACCAGTCAGTTCATACTGGGCAGAGGCTGGTCATCTGCTGAATTTGTGGGGAAAGATTCACTCGGTCATCTGACCTAATGGCTCACCAGCGAGTTCACACTGGAGAGCAGCTGTTCACCTGCTCAGACTGTGGGAAGGGATTCACTCGGTCATCCGCCCTACTGAGACACCAGTCAGTTCACACCGGGGAGCGGCCATTCACCTGCTCAGACTGTGGGAAGGGATTCACTTGCTCATCTAAACTGAAGGTACATCAGAGAGTTCACACTGGAGAGAGGCCATTCACCTGCTCAGACTGTGGGAAGGGATTCAGTTTGTCATCTCAACTGAAGATACATCAGCGATTTCACACTGGGGAGCGACCGTTCACCTGCTCGGACTGTGGGAAGGGATTCACTTCGTCATCTGAACTGAAGGGACATCAGCGATTTCACACCGGTGAGAAGCCGTTCACCTGCTCAGACTGTGGGAAGGGATTCACTCGATCATCTGACCTACTGGTACACACGTCAGTTCATACTGGGGAGAGGCCGTTCAAATGCTCAGACTGTGGGAAGGGATTCACTCAGTCATCTAAACTGAAGGTACATCAGAGAGTTCACACTGGGGAGAGGCCATTCACCTGCTCAGTGTGTGGGAAGGGATTTGCTCGGTCATGTCAACTGAAGGCACATCAGAGAGTTCACACCGGGGAGTGGCCGTTCACCTGCTCAGACTGTGGGAAGGGATTCACTTACTCATCTCATCTGAAGGAACATCAGCGAGTTCACACTGGGGAGAGGCCGTTCACCTGCTCATACTGTGGGAAGGGATTCAGTCGGTCATCCCACCTACTTGTACACAAGTCAGTTCACACTGGGGAGAGGCCGTTCACCTGCTCAGTGTGTGGGAAGGGATTCACTCAGTCATCTCAACTGAAGGGACACCAGTCAGTTCACACTGGGGAGAGGCCGTTTACCTGCTCAGACTGTGGGAAAGGATTCACTCGGTCATTCCACCTACTGAGACACCAGCGACTTCACACTGGGGAGAGGCTGTTCACCTGCTCAGACTTTGGGAAGAGATTCTCTCAGCCAAATCAACCAAATGTGCATGACTGCGTTCACACTGGGGAGAGGCCGTTCCCCTGCTGTGAATGTGGGAAAGGATTCACTCAGTCATCTAACTTTATGTAACTCTCCCTTCAGCTAGCAGCTTAATATAGGGGGTGATAGCCCCCCAGCCCAGCCAAACTTAAGAAATCTCGTTTGGGTGGATGCTGCGTGATGTCTCCTCTGTTACAAATCGGTACCATGAAATAACAAATGGTAAACAATATCTGATTAAATGATTGAACTTTATAATTCTTACTTTGACTGAGGCTGAGGAACTGGTGTAGGGGACAGGGTTTCAGATTTCAGGATCATTGGGATCTCTTCTGGGGCAGGTGGGACCTGTACAAGAGAGACGGGTTACACCTGAACTACAAGGGGACCGGTATCCTTGTGGGGAGGTTTGTTAGTGCTATTGGGGAGGGTTTAAGCTCGATTTGCAGGGGGATGGGAACCAGAGTGCCAGAGCAGATAGTGGAGCGGGGGTGAAAATAAATGATGTTAAAAGCTCATGCAAAGCCACAATTAGAAGGGTTGTGAATAGTGGAAATAATCTCCTGAGGTGTGTCTATTTCAATGCAAGGAGTATTGTGTGGAAGGCAGACAAGCTGAGGGCGTGGATTGACACATGGAATGACGACATTATAACCATTAGTGAAACTTGGCTGCAGGAGGGATAGGACTGGCAGCTTAATGTTCCAGGGTTCTGATGTTTCAGACGTGATAGAGGCAGAGGAATGAAAGGTGGTGGGAGGTGCAGGTGGTAGCATTGCTGTCAGGAAAATGTTACAGCAGTGGTCAGGCAGGACAGATTAGAGGGCTTGTCTATTGAGGCCATATGGGTGGAGCTGGGAAACAAGAAAGGTATGGCCACATAAATGGGGTTGTATTATAGACCACCCAATAGTCAACGAGAATTGGAGGAGCATATCTGCAGAGAGATAGACAACTGCAGGAAGCAAAAATTAGTGATAGTAGGGGATTTTAATTTTCCACATACTGATTGGGTCTCCCATACTGTTAAAGGTCTAGACAGGTTAGAGCTTGTAATATGTGTTCTGGAAAGTTTTCTAAATCAATATATGGAGGTACCAACTAGAGAGGATGCAATATTAGATCTCCCATTCGGAAATGAGTTAGGACTGGTGACGGAAGTGTGTAGGGGAGCACTTTGGTTCCAGTGATCATAACACCATTAGTTTCAACTTGATCATTGATAAAGATAGATCTGGTACTCGGTTTGAGGTTCTAAACTGGAAAAAGGCGAAATTTGAAGAAATGAGAAAGGATCCAAAAAGCATGGATTGGGACAGTTTGTTCTCTGGCAAGGGTGTGATTGGTAAGTGGGAAGCCTTCAAAGGAGAAAGTTTTGAGAGTGCAGAGTTTGTATGATCCTGTCAGGATTAAAGTCAAAGTGAATAGGAATAAGGAACCTTGGTTCTCAAGGGATATTGGAGCTCTGATAAAGAAGAAGAGAGAGTTGTATGACATGTATAGGAAACAGGGAGCAAATAAGGTGCTAGAGGAGTATAAAAAGTGCGAAAAAAAACTTAAGAAAGAAATCAGGAGGGCTAAAAGAAGACATGAGGTTGCCTTGGCAGTCAAGGTGAAGGATAATCCAAAGAGCTTTTACAGGTATATTAAGAGTGAAAGGATTGTAAGGGATAAAATTGGTCCTCTTGAAGATCAGAGTGGTCGGCTATGTGTGAAGCCAAAAGAAATGGGAGAGATCTTAAATGGGTTTTTTGCGTCTGTATTTACTAAGGAAACTGGCATGAAGTCTATGGAATTAAGGGAACCAGGTAGTGAGATCATGGAAACTGTACAGATTGAAAAGGAGGGGGTGCTTGCTATCTTGAGGCAAATTAGAGTGGATAAATCCCCAGAACCTGACAGGGTATTCCCTCGGATCTTGAAGGAGACTAGTGTTGAAATTACAGGGGCCCTGGCAGATATATTTAAAATGTCGGTATCTACGGGTGAGGTGCTGGAGGATTGGAGGATGGCTCATGTTGTTCCGTTGTTTAAAAAAGGATCTAAAAGTAATCTGGAAAGTTATAGGCCGGTAAGTTTGACGTCGGTAGTAGGTAAGTTATTGGAAGGAGTACTAAAAGATAGGATCTACAAGTATTTGGATACACAGGGACATAATATGGAGAGTCAACATGGCTTTGTGCATGGTAGGTCATGTTTAACCAATCTGTTTTTCGAGGAGGTTACCAGGAAAGTGGATGAAGGGAAGGCAGTGGATATTGTCTACATGGACTTCAGTAAGGCCTTTGACGAGGTCCCACATGGGAGGTTAGTTAGGAAAATTCAGTCGCTAGGTATACATGGACAGGTGGTAAATTAGATTAAACATTGGCTCAATGGAAGAAGCCAGAGTGTGGTAGTAGAGGATTGCTTCTCTGAGTGGAGGCCTGTGACTAGTGGTGTGCCACAGGGATCAGTGCTGGGTCCATTGTTATTTGTCATCTATATCAATGATCTGGATGATAATGTGGTAAATTGGTCCGGGTGCAGGTCAGTGGGACTAGGCAGAAAAATGGTTCAGCAGAGCCAAGAAGGGCATTCTGTGTGGTAGTGTTCTATGGTTCTATATGGTTAGTGAAGTAAACAAAAAAAAAAGGGCCCACTCTCTCCATTCGCATCTTCTCATTTCTCCCCAACAAAAGAACACGAAAATCCCTCTTCCAGACTCACAAGAAAGAACATTTCTCTCACTGGATGACCCCGCACTCCAAAACCCTGTTATCTCCAGTCATAACCTAAACATTGCTGCTACAGAGAAACCATTACCTCAGCAGTGAAACACTGCACAGAGGCCGTTACATTAGCAGTGAAACCTGACAGCGTGTTACACTTGTGACACACTACCGTGTTCACACTGGGGAGAAAGTTTGATTAAGCTGCTTGCTGGATATTTGTCCATCCCCGTTGCTGAATGCAATTTCGAGAGTGACTGTCGGTGCTGAACTCTGCAATTATTGCTGGTGCTCACCACACCCAGTTCTGCACCCTGGTCACTGGGCACGGGAGGAGTTTCTTCTGCTGCATATTCACCTTTAATGGGGCTGGAGTTTAATATTCTGGATCTGAGACAAATAAATCAGTTCTATTTTAAACTCTGTCTCCAGTACTTAGTGAATTTATAACACACCTAGTGTACAGTAGAGAGTCAACTCAGGCCAGCTGGACCCTGCCAGTGATTCAGTTCCACAACAGTCCTTTGAAATCCTGCTCTGTTGTTCATCTCTCACTCTCCCTGTGGTGATGGGTTCCAAACAGTCACCACTCTGTGGGTGAAGAGGTTTTGCTTGAATTCTCTGCAGACTGAAGTCGTCGAGCTGACTGCAGTTCTGTCTGAGATGTTCTTTGCCCCTCTAATCTCTGGGCTGAGGAAGAATGACATTGGTAGTTAACCTCCTTATTCAGGGCTCATTTCCACATTATGGGTCACTTTCCCTGCTTGTATAGTGTTGTTAGAAAACACCACTGTCCTCTAAAGACTGAAAGCAGAATGGGAAACTGTCAGTTGGATGTTCAACGGAGCAGAGTCGGAAACCAGAGGCGGGTCTGCACAGGGCAGAGTTCGGGGCTCTGGACGATGGTCGGGGTAAGAACGTATGATGAGGAGAAGGGAATCAGCAGCGGGGCGTGGCAACGAATGACAGAGTAGCAACATTTGGAAGCTGATTGACAGGGAATATAATTCGGTTAATACCCGTGGTGAGGGTGTGTTGGGAATGGTTTTATCTATTGAGAGAGTTGTTCCTGCTTGTTTATCCTGTGATATTATATCCAGATGGTTATTTGAGATTGTCCTGTCTGTAATAATTTATTGATTATCATATGAAATGTGAGATTCTGTCCCGAACTGGATCAGGTTTGAATTTATGGTGCCTTAATGAAGTTATGGTGGTCATTCATGAGTTTGTATTTTAAAGCAAGATTTTGGTGACTGATATTTGCCATTTCATTGTGCCTTCATAAGTAATCAGATTGATTCAAACTGCTGGATCCTGGAATGTGTTGGATTGTGTCTGGTTTCTCGGCATTTGCTGGATTTATTGCCTTGTTTGTTTGTATTGTATGTATTTTTGATTTTTTTTTTCCTTTGTTTAAACACCTTGTCCTGTATTTCTGCAAGGAACCCCTCTGTTTCTGGGAAGAGGTCTCCAACTCTCAGTCAGGTGCTCGATGCTTCCTTGTCACCATCTCATCTGCTCAGATCATTGGGATGTCTCCCATGGAGGGTCATACTCATTCCACTGGTTAATGTTTTCTTCCATAGTGATGATTCATTTCTCTGAGTTGGCCTCTCATTGAAGTTTTCTGGCCTGTACTTCTTATCATGATTGCAGAAACACACATGGAGTGCTGAATCCTCTTCATTTTTGATGAAAATATATACTTAGATGTTTTATCTGACTGTTGTGTGATTTTTTTTCATGTGTGTTACTCCTCTTCCTCCTTCTGTCCAAGGTAGTGTTAATCTAAGTGGGTTTGAGTGTAAATAGTCTTTTCTAAAGTTCTCATTTCAGTTCTTATTGATCTTTGTAAATTTTACTGATTGAAGTGAGAGCAAGATATTTTCATTAAAAAAGTCAATGTTGGTACTGATGAAAGTATTTACTGCCTTTGTTGTATTTGTTAACTATTGAACTGTTTGGCAGGTTTTTTAAGCATGAACTAAATTTTGTCAAAGGTTTTCCCTATTTCACACTACTTTCTATTTTCTTTGCTTGTTGATATTCCAGATACGTGGCTATTAAGAGTCCCGATGAAGGGTCTTGGCCCAAAATGTTGATTCCCATCCGTAGATGCTGCCTGACATGCTGAGCTCCTCCTGCACTGTGTATAGTTCTCTAGATTTCTAGCATCTGCAGGTCCTCTTGTTTCCCAGATACTTGTATGTTTCTTGAAAGAACAAGCTAAGAACAAGCTAGTAGTGGGGTTGTGTGGCTCTGTTGGTAAAATATTAAATAAAATCATTAGAAAGAGGTGGCATAGGGTTGGAAGGTGTCGAATCTGTGGGTAGAATTAAGGGATAGCAAATGTTAAAAAAAATAAATCCCTTATGGGAATTGTAGAGAGACCTCCAAACAGTGGTAAATATGTGGTCGACAAATTACAATGGGAGATAGGAAATGCACGCCGAAAGGGCAATGCACAGGGGATATACAAGGATGTTGCCTGGATTGGGGAGCACTGCTTATGAGAATAGGTTGAGTGAACCCAGCCTTTTCTCCTTGGAGTGACGGAGGATGAAAGGTGATCTGATAGACGTGTATAAGATGAGGAGAGGCACTGATCATGTTGACAGACAGGTTTTTTTTTCCCAGGGTGAAATGGCTAACATGAGCCGGCACTGTTTTAAGGTGCGTGGATGTAGGAACAGAGGAGATATCGGGTGAATTTTTTACGCAGAGAGCAGTAAGTACGTGGAATGGGCTGCCAGTGGCGGTGTTGAGGTGGAAACGATGAGGTCTTTTAGGAGTCTCCTGGATAGGTACATGGAGCTTGGAAAAATAGAGGAGTATGGATAAGCCTAGGTAGTTCTATGGTAAAGACATGTTCAGCACAGCCTTGTGGGCCGAAGGGCCTGTACTGTGTTGTAGGTTTTCTATGTCTCTAAGGTGCTGCACGTGAGGTTGCTTAACAAGATCACAGCTCATGGATTTACAGGAAAGATGCTTGTATGGATGGAAGATTGGCTGACTGACAAGGGAGAAAGAGTCAGAATAATGTGGAGAATTCCGTTATGCTGTCAGTAACTAATGGTGTTCCGTGGGGGTCAGTATTGAGACTGCATCTTTTAATGTTAAATCGATACCTTGGTGACAAACTTTGCAGTTGATACAAAGATAGGTACGGGATAGGTAGTTTGGAGCAAAGCGGGAGTCTGCAGAAGGACTTTGATAGGTTTGGAGAACAGACAACGAAGTATCAGATGAAATACAGTGTCTGCAAGTGTACGGTCACGTACAATTGGTAGAAAGAATAATGGTGTAGAAAAAAAATTAAATGGGAGAAAATTCAAAAATCAGAGGCGTATGGGTACTTGTGAGTGCTTGAGCAGGAGGCCCTAAACATTTGCTTGCAGATTGAGTTGATTAAGGATAACAACTGTAACGTTAGCATATAAGAGCAAGGATGTGACACTGTAGCTTTATAACTCATTGGTCAGATCGCTCTTGCTGTATTGTGAGCAGTTTAACTGAGGAAAAAATGTGCTCGTATTGGAGCGGGTCGGGAGAAGGTTCACCAGAATGATTCCAGGAATGAAAGGGTTAACGTGTGAGGAGCGTTGAACAGCTTTGACCCTGTACTCGCTGGTCCAGAGGAAAGAGAGGGGATCTCATGGAAACCTATTAAATACTGAAAGGCCTGGACAGAGTGGCTATGAAGAAGATGCACCCTACGCTGTGTCAGTCTGGGAGCAGAGGCCACGGCCTCAACATACAGGGCATCCACTGAGAGCAGAGATGAGGAGCAATTCCTGTAGTCAGGGAGCGGTAAATCTGTGGAATTCATTGCCATGGACTGAGTAGATGCCAAGTCATTGAATGTATTTTAAATGATGTTGAAAGATTATGGGGAGAAGGCAGGAGAATGGGGTTGAGAGAGAGAATCAACTGGACACGAAGGAATGATGGAGCAGACTCGATTGGCTGAGCAGCCTGTGTTTCATATCTCATGGCTCAAGGCCTGAAGAAGAGGCCAGTGAGGTTGCATTAGTGTTTGTTAGGGTATCAGCACCTGGATTATTGTATTCAGTTTTGGTCGTTCTGTAGGGGAGAGGAATGAGTGCAGAGGAGATTTACGAGAATGGTGCTGGTACTCGAGGGACTGAGGTCTGGAGAGAGGCTGGGCAGGTTGGGACTTCACACCTTGAAGTGCAGGAGATTGAGGCTGACATGATGCAGGTGTTCCAAACCATGAATGTACAGTGTTATGAACCCCTAAGGTTATTTTTTGCTGTGGACTGTCACTTTAAGGAACAACAGAGAACTGAGACTAACTTTTGGATTTCTGTTGAGAGAGAGAGAGAGGGGCGGAACTGCCTTTAGCTCATGTTTACACTTTTACAAGGACACCGACTATTGCTGTCAGCTTGTGGGTTGCCATGGAAAGAGAAAGAGAGAGAGAGGTGGAGTTATTTGATGGACATTTGATGTTATGGTTTCTCTGCAGCGTGTTTACTTTCTACAAGAACAGTTACGGACACAGAGAAGCGCGTGCTCAGAGTCAAGATGGATTTGGTCAATGGAAGACACCAGTGAGTCGGTCAGTAGCCCAAAAGGGCTGAGTTGAGATGGATCCTGGTATTGATGAATGACTGACAAGTTTTCTGCAACTAGAACAAGTTTGCAGGAAGAGAAGAGGGGAGAGGAAGGTTTGAAACAGAAGAAACCGAGTGACAAAGAGGTCACTGTTTGGACTCTCTCCTCTGTAGCCCGTAAAGGGTGAGTTTGAGTTCCATTTGAATACGAAGGTGTGATTGTCACATAGTTAATCCACAAGAGAGGATTCTCTGGTGAGGGGGAAACCTTTGTGAATACCACTTGTGTGTTACCCTTGTCTGGGTGTGGTAGTTCACTGAAGAAAGACACCCCTGTGGCAAATCACCGTTGGAGTTATTTCGTATGTCGTGGAGCTGGATAAGTGGCTATCGCATTGTGTGTTTGGGGTAACCTTGTGGAATCTACTGGTGTGTCTACCCTTGCCTGGGTGGTGGTTCCCTTGAAGAGGGTTCCCTTTGTGATAAGCTACTGTGAAGATAATCCATACGCCGATTTGGTTTGAGTATCCTGTGGCCACCACTTTGGGATGACCCGTAGCTGAATTTGAGTGTGGTACCGCTTGTGTTGAAAGGATATTTGTTGAAGATCACTGTCGGTGATACTTCATGTGTGGAGTGGAACAACTTCGGAGATGAAACCTACTACTATTGTTATCTTGTATTGCTGTCATGGAATCTGTGGAATTTCGACATAATTGCCTTCTCACAGCATTCACCTTTTAGACGACAAACACCTTGCATTAATTAACATGAGCATTGAACTGAACAATCCATCGTAAGACTGTATCCCTCACCACCTAAACTTGAAGAAGTTTGGGTTCTGTATTTACACACCTGTATATGCATAGGTTCTGCTAACCTGTTTGATTTCTCTGGTTATATATTACTGTTTTGTGCAGTTACTCATAAAAATAGAAATAGTTAACAGCAAAACCAGACTCCAGGTGTGTTCCATTTCGGCTGGTTCTTTAATCCGTTACAGGGTATGTAACAACAGAAATGGGGAATGTGCGCAGTCCTTTCCCCTCCTTTGTGGAATCAACAACCTGACGGCACTGGTTTAAGGTGAGAGAGGATTGATTTAATAGGGATCCCAGGGGAAAACTATGAATCCACTCTCCCTTCCAGTTCATTGTTTAACTAACACGATGAGTTCACTCTCAGGTTGGAGGAACAACACATATTACATCCGGGTAGTTTACAACCCGATGGCATGAACACATATATCTTTAACCCTTCAATACTGTTCCTATTCTATACCTTCACAGTATGGTCTGGGTCAATTTTGACCCGGCCCAAGAATCCCCTCATAACAAGTGTCTTTACCAAAGTTTGAACGACAGATCTATTCAGAATGCTAAAACAGCCTATCTGACATTAATAAATGGGTGATTAATCCTTAATTAATGTTTCAGAGAGGAGGGAGAGTATTTTTTTAGGTTTTACACCACTCGTTCATGGAGAAAAAACATCTACTATCACACAATATCATGTCCTATTTTACCCTTGACATGCAGACATAACAGCCATAATGATTTAAATATATTTTATTGAAACTGAAAATGGCAAGAACATTCTGGAACCGTGGGGTTTATTATATAACCATTTATAACCATTACAACCATCAAACACTGTCCACAGAGTTAGGATGCGAGTGTGCGGGTAGTGGGCAAAATATCCCTCTAGTGTTTGTACATCTCGTACTGGAGATGAGTGTCACTTCACTTTGTTTTTGGCCCAGATTGTCATCATCTTGGTCCCGGACTTGCCTTTCTTGGGATCTCGCTCCTCGTTAACCTCCATTTTGAAGTTTGCTAAAATGGTGGAGTTATTGCTTATGGATAATGTTTTGGGGGTGGTGGGCTTTATAGGAACTGAGTGCTGTAATCTGGGGGTTGTGCAGTAGCTTATTGAGGGGTGCTGTGGGGAGGGACAGGCCTGGAGGTAGAGTTAGGTAATGGGGGTGGAGGATTCACAGCGAAAGGGGGTGGGGTGGGGTGGCAATTGGCATTGCTGGGGGTGGGGTTTCTGGAGGACCTTGCAGTAGGGGGGAGGGCTGAAACAGGAACTGAACTGCTGGTGATATTGGGTGAATTTGGCCCCTTGGTGGGCTGAGGTCTTGGGTTTGTGGGGGTGTGTAGGAGGGTTGGAGATGTTAGGTTTAGGGGCAGGGCAAAGGGCTGTTATGTAAGCCCTTTTATGGGATGTGGCTTGGATTATTTGGAGCACTGTCCAGTTTAGTTCGGGTGCACGGTCAGTTGGAAGTTAGGATTAGGGTGAAGGGTAGGGTTGGGAATGTTTGTGAGGTGAACTTGGCTCCCTGGTGGGGAGAAGGCACAGGTTTATGGGGGTGTGCAGGGGGGTTGGAAGTGTTAGACTCAGGTGTATGGCTGGGTGGTGGGGCCACGGGACCTTGCGGTGGTGGGAGGAGTTGAAAGAGCACCCAAACCAATGGTGAAGTGGGGTAAACCTGGCCTCCCGCTGGAGAGAGGGCTCAGGTCGATGGGGGTGTGTAGGATGGGTGAAGTTGTTATGTTTAGGGCTATGGCTGAGGAATGTGGATGCAGGCCTCCCCATGGGGTGGGGGGAAGAAAGGGGCATGGGTCCCAGCGTTAAGTAAGCCCCTTTGTGGGGGTGTGGCCAGGGTTAACTGGGATGTTGTCCGGTTTAGTTAGGGTGTGTGGTCCTTTGGATGTTAGGATTAGGTTGGGGGGGGGGTAGGGTCGAGGGATGTCCGCTGGGTGGCGGGAGGTAGAATTAGTGGTGTGGGGTGAGTTAGGCACCCTGGTGAGAAGAGGACTTGTGTTTATGGGGGTTTGAAGATGTTAGGTTTCAGGGCAGGGCCATGTGATGGGTACGCATTCTTCCCCATGGGGGGGAAGCTGGGAGGTTAGAGTGAGTGCTGAGTCTGGATCAAACTGGTCGTTACGAGTCTATCCTTCCTAGTGGTTGTCCCTTGTAGAGTTATAATTTCTATCTTTATCTCTCTCTATTCTGTTTAGATGTTACTATTTGGGGAGTTAGGTTCTGTTCTGAGGCCTAGTTGTTAGGCTCTATTTCCAAAATAAGACATACTTTTCCTATTTAATGGTCACCTGTCTTAATTTTGTTTCTGGGTGGGTGACTGAAGGGAATCATCCTCTTCCTCCCTACTCTGGTTTTCTCAATAATTTCCTTAATTATTGGGTGTAGTTTTGGCCCTCCAGTAGGTATATTTTATTTTGCTGGCCGAGCTTTTTAGGCCTCGTTTGGGCCATTTGGGAAATACGTCTGTAGTCTTTCAATCCATATCCTCTCTGCTCTTTTTCTTCGGAGCTTTGACCAGTTTATGTGAGTTTCCAGGCCCAGGATTGCCAAGGAGTACATTCCGTGCTTCAGGAAGTGCCTACTAACTGGTCTGTTTTGGTTTCCTGTTGTGATATTACGGAGGTGCCCTGTGAGTCTGGTTCTCAAGCTGTTGCCTGCCTCCCCTATGTGTATAATATGGCATTGTTGACACTGGATTGCATATACTACATTCTTTTGTTCACAAGTTATCCTCTGCTCTATTGCAGCCCACTTTCCTGTAGCTCTGTTGTGTATGCTTTTTGAAATTCGCAGGTATGTGCATACTCTGCAGTTTCCCACCTCACAGTTTGGTGCTGCTCGTAATTTGGTTCTGACTAGTATGTCTTTCAAGTTTCTACCCCTTTTGAAGGCTGAAACTATAGTGTATTTTCCCAGTGGGACAATAATGAATAACTAACGAATCCCCTATCGCCCCTTTGACTTTCCTCTGCCAGGAAATCCCCCTCAACAGTTTCTAAAGTGGTCTACCTGTTGTTGAGTCCTGACGAAGGGTCTCGGCCTGAAACGTCGACTGCACCTCTTCCTAGAGATGCTGCCTGGCCTTTTGCGTTCACCAGCAACTTTGATGTGTGTTGCTTGAATTTCCAGCATCTGCAGAATTCCTGTTGTCTACCTGTTGTTGTGTGGGATAGCAACAAGAGTACTCTGCGATGGCTATTTAGCCTCATTCCTCTTCCTCTCACCCAGTTTCCTGTGTCCTGCACCTTGGGTGTAACTCACCTCTCTTCATGTCATATCCATCACCCCCTCCAACTCCTGGATAATCTGGAATTCATCCATTTCAAGTTCCAACTCCTTGAGTGCAGGGTTACAAGCTGCAGCTGGATGCACATCTTGTAGGTGAGGGCATCAGGGACACTGGAGGTCTCCCCACCTTCCCACCAATGTCCCCTCTAATTTGTAATGACTAGTGTGCACATAAATCTTGTACTGTACATCCTTTTACAGAGTGACAAAATGTGCACTGTGAATTTTATGTAGGGAGGTATTCATTTTAATTGCTAGCAAACACTGTCAATAAGAACTTTGATATCCTCTGGGTTTGATCAAGTTCATCTGCACTCTCACACAACCTCTGTAGCAGGCCTGTAATGGATAATGGAGGATTTTCTCGCCAGAGCTTTTTCACACCATCCATATGTGATTTACTTGCCAAATGACACTTAAAAAAGTCAGATTTCCAAGTGACACTTAAAAAAGTCAGATTTCCAAATATCACTCCACTTCTGCTCACTTGCAAATTCTCCAGCAACTTTTGCATCACCACATTACACACAGGTAAGACCAGTTTCTATATTGTACATAAATATTTCCCCTGAACCCTCCCCCAGGTGATTGACGGTGGTGAAGTCAGTGATGGCAATGCCAATGAATATGAAGGGAAGGGCAGTAGTCTGTCTCATTGGAATCCGGCACATTTGTGATGTGAAAGCTACTTGTTGCCCAGGACAAAGGTGTTTGATATCATTATGTACCCAGAGAGAATGGGTCAAAACATGTTCCCACGGGTAGAAAGGTCCAAAACAAGAGGAGGTAGAACAAGCAACACACACAAAATGCTGGAGGAACTCAGCAGGCCAGGCAGCATCTATGGAAAAAAGTACTAATGCTGAGTTCCTCCAGCATTTTGTGTGTGTTGCTTGGATTTCCAGCATCTGCAGATTTTCTCTTGTTTGCAATTGTGGTGATATGATGTGTAAGAACATGATTGGGGAGAGTTCTGAGCTTGTGCAGGAATGATAGAATGATCGTGAACGTGGCTTTGTAAAAGCGTGGTGCTTGTGAAATAAAAGTTCTATTTCTTTCAGAATATGGTTCTTTATTAATAACCCAGGATACGTACTGTATTAATATAAAGAACACAACATGGTCTCAGAAACAACAGGAATTCTGCAGATGCTGGAAATTCAAGCAACACACATAAAAGTTGCTGGTGAACGCAGCAGGCCAGGCAGCATCTCTAGGAAGAGGTGCAGTCGACATTTCAGGCCGAGACCCTTCGTCAGGACTAACTGAAGGAAGAGTGAGTAAGGAATTTGAAAGTTAGAGGGGGAGATCCAAAATGATAGGAGAAGACAGGAGGGGGAGGGATAGAGCCAAGAGCTGGACAGGTGATAGGCAAAAGGGATATGAGAGGATCATGGGACAGGAGGTCCGGGAAGAAAGACGGGGGGGGGAAGGACCCAGAGGATGGGCAAGAGGTATATTCAGAGGGACAGAGGGAGAAAAAGGAGAGTGAGAGAAAGAATGTGTGCATAAAAATAAGTAACAGATTGGGTATGAGGGGGAGGTGGGGCATCCCTTACTCTTCCTTCAGTTAGTCCTGACGAAGGGTCTCGGCCTGAAACGTCGACTGCACCTCTTCCTAGAGATGCTGCCTGGCCTGCTGCGTTCACCAGCAATTTTTATATTATGGTGTCAGAAGTCGCTCTTGAAGAATAATACATTTCCTAACATGGGAGAATCGAAGATAAAAAAAGAGTTTGGACTGTTTTGGTGTTTGCTAACAGTTTTACAAATGGAAGGTTGCAGCCCCCACCAACACTTCAATTGTCTGGGAACGTAGCTAACAACTGGAGAAGATTTAAACAATGTTTTGAACTGTTTTTATCGGCGATCGAAGCGGATAAAAAACAGGAAAAAACAAAAGCTGCCCTTCTACTCCATGTAATAGGCGATGATGCAACTGATGTATATAATCATTTTATTTTTGAAAATGGAGACAATTTAAAGTTAAATTGATAATGGACAAATTTGAAGCATTTAGTATACTGAAGCGTAATGTGACGTATGAGCGGTATAAACTTTTTACATGTAAACATATTGATCAATATGTTCCTGAGTTGAGGCACCGGGGTAAAACATGTGAGTTTGGAGAACTGACAGACTCTCTCATTAAAGACAGAATTGTTTGTGGCATTCTGGATAATGGTCTGAGAGAAAGACTGTTAAGAGAACAAGACATAGACTAGGAAAAAGCCTTGGTGCTCTGCAAAGCTTCCAAAACCGTGATGTCACATGCTAAAGAACTTTTCATTGAGAGCTCCAGCATAGACGCAGTGAGGAACAGTGAACAAATTAGAAAAAATAATAAAAGGACAACAAAACCGACAGAGAGCAAGATGTCATATGAGAGAAAAAAAGCTATGTGCTCGCTGTGGGCAGCGGCATAGGCCAAAACAGTGTCCAGCATCCGGGAAAATGTGCAACAGCTGCAGTAAGAGTAATCATTTTTCACACTGTTGCAGAAGTAGAAAGAAATTAAAACAAGTAAATGCAGTGCTTGAAAATGAACTTCAGTTTTATATAGATGTGCTTTGTGAAAACAATCAAAGTAAAAATGACTGGACTATTCCATTGCAAGTGAACCAAAACAATATTCTGTTTAAACTTGATACTGGAGCATAAGTAAATGTTCTTGCAGAATCTGAGTTTAATGCATGAAAGCCAAGACCAAAGTTACATAAGACAAATATAAAAGTGACTGGGTATTCAAGTGCCACAAAAGTATCACACAAAAATGTTGTGCACACGCTTCATTTATGGTGGTGCCAAAGAATGTACAGTCAATACTGGGGTTTATTTGCCAGTGAGAGACTGAATTTGGTGAAAAGAGAATTAGTCGTGGACAGTGGCACAGAGTCAGAATACAGTGACTTGATGAAAGAGTATGAGGACTTGTTCAAAGGGCTTATTTGTCTTCCAGGAGAGCACACAATTAAAATTGACAACACAGAGCCACCCGTAGTACATCCATGTAGAAGGGTACCTTTTGCATTACATCATCAACTGAAACAGAGGTTGACAGAATGGAACGGCTCGGAGTCATAACAAATATTGATGAACTGACTAAAAGGGTCAATTTGCTTGTCATGGTTGATAAGAAAAATAGAAAACTGAGGATTTGCTTAGACCAGAGAGACTTGAATTGGACCTTTGAAAGAGAGCATTTCAAATTGCCTACTCGTGAAGAAATTATGTCACAGCTTGCTAATGCAAAGTACTTTAGTAAATTAGATGCATCCTCTGGATTCTGGCAACTTAAATGAGATGAACCGAGTTCAAAGTTGTGTACCTTTAACACTCCTTTTGCCAGATACCATTTTCTTCGGCTTCCATTTGGAATAGCATCAGCTCCTGAAATGTACCATAAAACCATTCACATGTTATATGAGCACATTGAGGGTGTAGTTTAGTTGGCCATTTGGTTACTAATTTATTCAATCCAGCACAATATTTTGGCCTGTCCCTGTGCTGTACTGTCTATGTTCTGTAATATTGTGCAGTCTGCAATGTGTCAATGTGATTTTCAGTTCAGTGTCTTGTTTTAACATACCAACCTCCAGAACGTCTTTCAGCATTGTGTCCAACTTTGCCAACCCATTCCTCATTTCCACAAAGGATTCCCACATCACTCCCTGGGACTGGGAGCCTTTCCCCATCACCAGACAGAGGAAGAGCGGGGAACCCTCTGTCGGGGTTCCCTTCTCTGTGAGTTCTGTGATTTCCTGTGAACAGTGAACGTGTTGAATGACAGACTGAGTGAAAGAGAATGGAGATGACAATATCTGCTCAGTGATGGGATGTCCCAGTGACTTTGAGCACAGGAACAGTCACTGGGCAGCCTCTTCACCCACACTGTAAATTTCCAGGCTCAGTCATTAGCAGCAAAGCACTGACTGGAAATTGCAAATTACAATATTATTGAAGTCACAGAGCCCAGCAGCACTGAAACAGGCCCTTCGGCCCATCTAGTCAATGCTGACCTGTTTCTGTTTTCACTGCCCAGTTCCAACTACCTGCACCATAGCCTCCATACACCTCCCATCCATGTCGTCACCCTAATTTCTCTTTAGTGTCTAAATAGAACCCACATCTACAACTTCTGCTGGCATTCTCACCTAACTCTCATTCCACACTCTCACCAAACTCTGAGTGAAGAATTCCCCTTCAGATTCCCCTCAAATATTTCAGCTTTCACCCTGAACTTATGTCCAAAGTGGGGGTAAGAGAAAAGATGGGGTGGAGATGGAAGGCAGTAAGGAAGGGGAGAGGCTGATTGGGGACAAGGAAAGGGAGGGCAGTGTTTATACGTGCTGTTTTTCGAAAACATAGTAGTTTGAACTTACTTGCTGCAAACTTACTATCCATTGTACATTCTCAATCAAATTACTGATTACAGATGACAAGTAACACGAAGAGCAGAGTGAGCTGCTTTAATGACTATCATCCAGTGGCTCTCACACCTCTGGTGATGAGATGTTGAAGGGTTGGTCATGGTGAGAATGAACTCCTCCCTCACCACGATAGGTCTATGGCAGATGTGATCACAATGGCTCTCCACACGGCCTTAGATCACCTGGACAATACAAACACCAAACGAGTTCTGCTAAACAACTGATAATTGTACCTTCACCAACTGCTCACATGAGACTTCTGTCTCTACCCGTGACACAGGAAATCACATTACTGTCACTCTCCTGATACCGTGTGTGACCAGCTCACCTCCGGGTCTCCTCTCTCACAGAAAAATACGATTACGATTCAGATCCTTCTTCAGGACTGAGAAGGAACGGGGGAAATATCTGAATAAAAACGGAGCGGTGAGGAAAAGGCTCGCTCGAAGGTGATAGTTGAAGCCAGGTCGGTGGGAAACCTCAAAAGCAGGAGGGGAAAAATATCTAATAGCAGAGGAGATTAGACAGGAGGAGAAAGGGATGGAGGGTGGTCCCAGGGAGAAGTGAAAAGCAGGTCAGAGGAAGTAAATTGTGAATTGCTGCCTCAGCTGGAAAGACTGTTTGGACAAGGGAGAGAGTTCAGCCTTGCCGCCCTTTCACTGTGACACTCCCGAACTCCGCATCAAATTCATACACACGAATCTGGGTGAACTTTAATGACCAATAAATATAATTCCTCTCTTTGATCACTGTCTGAGTGATTCCCTGACCCTGAGAGGAAGGGGTGTCTATGGTCCACATTGTCGGGGTGTTGAGTTTACCAGGAGACAGAGACTGCAGGGACGAGAGGTTTTCTGGTCACTAATACACTGTGTGTGGACCCCGCTGGCAATTCTGGTGTTGTGACCCGAATCGAGACAAACACCACGCTGCCCACTCCACCAACAACACGGCACAGCCGGACACATAACAGGGGACTTTACATCTCACAACACTGGATTCAGTGATGAAACCCGTGATTAATGTTGTTGTCCCACTGAAATCATCAGAAACGTCCATTAAGGTGCTTTTAAATACCAGCGTTCCCCCACAGGTGACGTCACACAGGCTCCCCCCCCCCCCACGCGCCTAACATCACACATGGGCTCCCCACACCGGGATCTGCCCTCACGTGCGCGGTGTCTTACGTCACCCACGCGCTGGTGAGCTCGAGCTTTACCGGTTTAATGGCTGGGCTACTAATCACGTGACCAGCCCCTCCCCCACCGCTGTCCACAGAGGATTCAGGAGCTGCACTATTCCCATTGGTGCGAAGCGATGTCAATCATTGGTTACAACCAGTCGCGGAGGCAGGCCGGACAAGAGGGCGTTACCCCCGCTGACTCCGTTTCCCGCTCGAGCTCCGAGATCCTCAAAGCGGCAAACTCCTCATCAGAGCGGAACAAATCCCAAAGTAAATGTCCGCTTTCTGATTTATTTCCATTTCCCTCCGAGGGAAGTTGGGGCGTTTGTGAAGCGTCTCCTGCGGCCGGAGTCTGATGTATCGCTGAGAGGTAGGAGGAGACCGCTCGGCTCGTCGGTTTGATGCCGGTTCCCCGGGGAGGGAGAGGATGAAGACGGTGAGAGAGGGGGCGGACAGGATGTTTGTCCCGGTGGGGACAGGAGGGGCTCATCTGTGGAAATGTCTGAGCCCACGGTGGTGGCGATTCACCACATTGGGGGGCAAACACCGGCAGACTGTTGCCCTGCAAGCGGGGCCAATGGTCCGGGCAAAGTGACAATTATTTGTGTTTTGTTGAGATTGTACCGGGAATATGGTGTAAAATCCCGCTCCCCACACTAACACGGGTTATACAGACCAAAGAACAAACTGCCGGAGGAACTCAGTGGGTCGGGCAGCATCTGTGGAGGGAAATGGACCGTCAACATTTCGGGCCGAGACCCTCCCTCTGGACTGAGAGTGGACGGGAAATAGTCCGAGAAAAGAGGTGAGGGGTGGGGATGGGGCAAGAGCTGGGGAGAGAGAGGTGGGTCCAGGTGAGGGGGAGGTGGGAAGGTGGAAATAGTGACAGGGGTGGGAGGTGAGTGGTTGGGGCAACACGGGGCTGCAGAAGATGGAAATTAATTCAATATAGGGTTAACAAAGAGGATAGAGAGTATTTGTTATAGAGAGTGAAATGAAGATTCACCAGACTGATCCCTGGACGGTGGGGTCATCATATGAAGAAAGATCAAATGCGCTAACACTTTCATTTAGAGCATTGAGGACTGAGAGGTGAACACATTGAAATGCACAACATCATTACCGGTTGAACCAGGGATCCCAGTCTCTGAAAAAGGGGGTGGACTGTCCGGGACTGAGATGAGGGGAAATGTCTCCACTCCGAAGGTGGTGAATGTCTGTAAATCCCCACCCCAGAGGGCGGTGAAGACTCAGTGAACGTCCTCACATAAAACAGAGGCCGGCAGATGTGTGGAGACCAAAGTGATCGAGGAAATGAGGGTGGAGCAGAAACATGTGGCTGAGATGGGAGAGCAGCCGTCATCTTGTTGATAGTTAGAGGGGCTGAATGGCCACTTCTTGCTGTTTCTGACTTGATGTTTCAGTGTTCCTGTCCAGTGAGGCCGGAGCAATGTGAATAGAAATTAGTGCTTATATACATGGACTGATTTAAATAAAACCTGAACAATTCTGCTTTGGTCTGAATTGAGTGATTAGATCAGACTAGATGCAACTTTATTGTCATTGTGCCGACTACAGATACAAAGCCAATGAAACGCAGTTAGCATCTAACCAGAAATGCAAAGAATGGTGTTATTTACAAAATAATTGCGAATTAAAAAGTAAATGCCACAGCACACAAATATAAAAGTTCTGAGACAGAACAATATGGGTGCAATACTGCTTAGCGCTGTGATGTGAGGTTCAGCAGGGTCACAGGGGAGGAGAGTAAAAAGTCCATAGTTAGGGTGAGATGCATCCTTGATAATGCTTTTCACCCCTCCCCGGCAGCTTTTATGTTACCGTATTCCAGTTCAAGTTCCTTATTCCATGTTTTCTGGTTTCCCCCAGTTTCTGTTGAGGCAGCTGATTCTCGTTTGGGCTGGATTCATAAATAGCTTCAGGATTCAGCCGCTGGCCTCTGGATTGTTCCTGTTCAAACCCCCTGTCTGTATCCCTTCCCTTCACCTTCCTCCTGAAGCTTTGCCTCGCCTTGCCTCGTCTGAAGCCTTGCCTCGCCTGCACCGCTGTCAATTTCCTGTCTCTCCCTCGATCAAGTCAAAGCTTCGGGGTCTCGTCCAGTCCTAGCCACGTCCAAGTACCTTGTCCTGTCCAAGCCATGGCTTTGTGTTCTTGCCTTGTACATGTGTCTTGCCGAGCCCAGGAGTACCTTGCCCAGACCGATGCTGGTGTTCCCTTGCCCTGTCCAGGAGTCTGACGGCCAGTCCTATTACCACTCCTCGTCCTGTAGCCACGTCTTGTCCTCGCCTAGTTCTGGAGTCTGAGCCCGAGTCAAGTCCCAGGTTCTGGGTCCTTGCCCAGTCATTGGCTCTGTGTCCATACCCAAGCCTTGAAGTACCCTAGCCTCGAAGAACCCAAGCCTCGTCAGTCTTCGCCTCGATCCGGGGTCTGAGCCCAGGCTCCTAATTCCAAGCTCCATGTCTTGGTTCCGCTATCCTAGTCAAGTCCTAGCCCAGGTCCTGTATCCTTGTCTCATTCAGGGCCTGTGTCATGTCCAGCATCCTTTCTTCCCCACTTCCCTTGCTTTCTTGCCTAACCTAGTCCTGTTCCTAGTACGTCAGTGTCTGTGTCTTGCATTTGGGTCCGCTCCCAGCGACACCCTTTTGACAAGATGTTCTCAACCGGGATGGGAATGAAACCCGTACCTTTGTGACCCAGGGGTGTGAAGGGATGGGACGGGGAAGATACAGAGGGAAAAATTAAAAATGTTGCTGAAACTATGAGAAATCTGTGACCTGGGGGTGGAGGGAAAGGGACTCGGAAGGTATGGAGGGAGAAACTAAATATCTGGTAAAAGTATGGCAGTCTGTTTCATTAACCTCCAGGTTTGAGTCAGTGGTGAAGAAGGCGAATATAATGTTGGCTTTCATTTCTGGAGGTTTAGAATATAAGAGCAGGGATGTGATGTTGAG
The DNA here is from genome assembly GCF_030028105.1 of Mobula birostris. Lineage (NCBI taxonomy): Eukaryota > Metazoa > Chordata > Chondrichthyes > Myliobatiformes > Myliobatidae > Mobula > Mobula birostris. The sequence continues at coordinate 49,740,168 of NC_092382.1, read as the reverse complement.
GCAATCGTGAGACTACACTTGGAGTATTGTGTGCAGTTTTGGGCTTATTTTAGGAAGGATAGACTGACATCGGAGAGGGTTCAATGTTCCAGTATGAGGAACGACTGGCAGCTCTTGGGCTGTATTCCCTGGAGTTCAGGAGAATGAGGGGGGATCTCATAGAAACATCCCAAATTTTAAAAGGCCTGAACAGATTAGATATGGCAAAGTTATTTCCCATGGTAGGGGATTCTAGAACAAGGGGGCACGACTTCTGAATTGAAGGACGTCCTTTTAGAACTGAGACGTGGAGAAATCACTTTAGTCAGAGGGTGGTAAATTTGTGGAATTTGTTGCCATGAGCGGCTGTGGAGGCCAAGTCATTGGGTGTATTTAAGACAGAGATAGATAGGTTCTTGATTAGCCAGGGCATCAAAGGGTTTGGGGTGAAAGCAGGGGAGTGGGGATGACTAAATGAAGTGGATCAGCCCATGATTGAATGGTGGAGCAGACTCGATGGGCCGAATGGCCTACTTCTGCTCCTATATCTTATGGTCTTATAGTCTATTCCACTGTTTCGACCTGCCAAAGTACAACCAATGTTTCTGGGTATATGACCTATTCATATGAGAATTTAGCCTTCTCTATTTTTCTGAGCTTCTCATAGATGTGTACAGTTAGTTGAGCTTTGCTCCAGAATTTCCACACTATTAAAAGATTTTTTTTTACGTTTTTATTTTTATTTTTGCACTACTTATATAATTTATCTATTTAATACGTATATTATTTTAATTCATAGTTGTTTAAATGTATTGTTATGAAGTATGTCCTACTGCTGCCGCAGAGACAGCGAATTTCATGAGATATGCCTGTGCTATTAAACCTGAGTCTGATATTGATGTGGGAGACCCACCACCGGTCACCTGATCCCAGTTACCGCAGATCGTAATGCAAGATTGAAGCATTTTCTATTGATATGCATTCCCCAGAAATGACAACATTTCAATTAAGTTTCCTTCTGCGGTTCCATATCAGAAGCTCAGCCTGTCTAATATTTCCACACAATTAAAATGGGGAATTTGTTTATTCTTATCACATACTGAGCTACAGTGAAGATCTTGCCTGATGTACCATCCACACAGATCGATACATTACAACAGTACATTGAGAGATCTGACACGTCATTACATGTGTTATCACCGCCTCTTCCTTTCCTTCAAAATAAGAACAATTAGCAACATTAACCAGAACAAATGCGTAATTTAACATGTCTCTATCAGTCTCTCTGGGAGTTTATGAACAAATGCGTAATTTAACATGTCTCTGTCAGTCTCTCTGGGGTTTATGAACAAAGTCGTAATATAACATGTCTCTATCAGTCTCTCTGGGGATTCATGAACACGAATAGACCTTCTAAAGTGGTTCAAACAGTTCTTGTGTTTCACTGTTATTTCCATGTTTTGTCTGGTCTGCATCAGTTTACTGAAACTCTGAGGTTGGCTCTTTCTTAAGGCCTTTGCGATTTCTTCTTAACACTGATCCTTCTTCTGTTTGGACCATGTATGATCTGGGTTGTACTTCTTCAAGTACAGTAACTTTCAGTGTCCATGTGTTCATTTTGTCTTGCATCCTTACTTCATCGCCTTTTCCTTCAGACAAGCATTTCCTTAGATCAGTCAAATCACATTCCACTGCTTCCTTATACTGTGCCCACTGTGAGCGTTCTTGCTCTAGACGGTGATGAAACTGCATCTCATATTCTCTCAGTGTCCCTTTCATTGACCATAAATTATTATTAACAAAATTAGAAATGTATGGTATTAGAGGGGCGGCACATCACTGGTTAAGTAGTTATTTGGAAGATAGGTATCAGAATATACATACAAACAACTGTAATTCAAAACTTTTGAGGGTAACTTGTCAGGTTCCACAACGTTCAGTGCTTGATCAATTGCTGTTCATTTTGTATATAAACAATATATGTTTGGTTTCTCAGACATTAAAATGTATATTGTTTGCTGATGATACAATTATGTTTTGTAGTGGGGAACATCTGAAACAACTTTTGGATAAAGTGGAAAAAATAATTAAAAATGATAAAGAAATGGTTTGACACTATCAAATTATCACTGAATCAAGGTAAAACTACATTCACAATATTTGGAAACCGTGCACCAAATTCATACAGTAAACTTAGAATAAATGCTGTTGAAATTGATAAGGTATCTGACACAAATTTTTTAGGAGTGGTAATAGATCATAAATCATGCTGAAAACCACATATAAATTATGTCAAAAACTGTCAAAGCCTATTGCAATACTGTACAAATCGCAAGATTTCTTGCATTGAAGCAACTTCCTCCTGCCATTGCTTATTCACATCATCAATTGCCTCCTGTTTGGTCATCTCAGAAACTGCAGCTGCTGCTTTTATATTCTCCATGTCAGCATTTGCCTCCATGAGCTGGACCTGCAGTCGAGTTACATCACCTTCCGCCGACTGTAATTCAACATTTTGTCGCTTCAGCTCTGTTTTCAGTTGATCACGTAATGCAAAAGGCACTTTTCTACATGGATGTACTGCGGGTGGCTCTGTGTTGTCAGTTTTAATCGTGTGCTCTGCTGGAAGACAACAAAGCACTTGAACAAGTCCTGATACTCTTTCATCAGGTCCTGTATTCTGACTCTGTGTCACTGTCCAGGCTCTTTTCACCAAATTACGTCTCTCACAGCCAGATAGACCCAGTATTGACTGTACATCCTTTGACACCACCACAAATGAAAGCGTGTGCACAATAATTTTGAGCGATACTTTTGCCACACATCAAAGGAACACTCACAATGCGCTGGAGGAACTCAGTAGGTCAGTCAACATCAGTTGAAAAGATTAGTTGACGTTTCGGGCCGAAACCCTTGGTCAGGACTGAAGGAAGAACTTTGGGGAGGGTTTGAAGAATGCTGGTAGTTGAAAAAAACAGTAATTTGAAAGACAAAGGGGTGGGGGAGGGGAGGCAGGGAGGTGATTGGCAGGAGAACAATGCGCAGTAGTAGAAGGAGGCGGTACTATGAGGGAGGTGATGTGAAATAGGGATAGAGTAAGGGAGAGGGAGGGAATTACCGGAATTTGGAGAATTCTATGTTCATACCAAGGGGCTGGAGACTACCTAGACGGTATATGAGGTGTTGCTCCTCCAACCTAAGTTTAGCCTCATCATGGCCACACATGTTCCTTTAACTGGAATGTCTGCGGGTGTTTCTGAGGCCCCGCCCTCTGGATGTCGCAATTACCACCGGGCATGCTCACTATCTCCGGGTGGGCGGTGTTTTCCTTTCCGCTCAGTGATGAAGCGGATCGTCTGAGGGATCGGCAAAGTGCCTCACCTCTTGGGTCGGGATCACTGTCTGCGGGCCGAAGATATCACTTTTCCCATCGGTGAGTATTGAGACCGATCCCGAGCGGGGACATCCGATGTTGGCCGTGAGCTCCGAACTGAGGACCAATTACTCATTTATTTTCCAGTTATCTGGGCTCGTCAGAAACGTGTAGACTTCACTGAATCTGCATTGAACGATCCAAACCAGGATCCCAGGCTGTCTATTTCCGCAGAATTGAAACGGAATCCCGCCAACAGGTCACGTGAGGCTGTTTACCGCAGATTTGCCCCGCCCTCCGCTTTGTGACGCAATATCACGTGGTGTGTGATCTTGTGGTGTGCTTACGGACCTGGATACATGGGGATGCTTCCTCCCTGTTGTATTGAGGAATTTGATGTTGGCCACTGAGTCTCGTTAACTTCCCCTACTCGTCTCGCTTCCTGAGGCTCCTCACATTTGTCCTTGAGCTTTATGGCTGTTGTGTCTTCTCCCCGACTGGGGTAGGTGAGAAAGGAGAATGTCCGAGGTTGTGGGGATCTTTGATCTCACTGCCTTCTTTACTGAGGGACTGGGAAGTCTCCGGGGGTGGGGGGGTGGGAGAATAGTTTCTGTGATATGCATGTGGCCAAGTGGTTGAGCTGTTGAACTGGCAATCTGAAATTCCTGAGTTCAAGCCTCAGATCAGGCAGCGTATCGTGTCCTTGAGCAAGGCACTTAACCACACATTGCTCCTGCACGTTTATAACCCAGCAACAGCTGTTAGTTCAGCATTGACAGGACAAGTTCTGTATCCAAAGGTCTCTGCAATTCCTTGCAGTTACAGGCAGAGTAGTTACCATACAAAAGCGTGAAGTGTCTGGATGGGAAACTTTCTATGGTGTGTTGATAAAAATTTGGTGAGGGTCAAAGTATATATGGCAAAGTTCCTGTTGTTTGTTCTAACTTTGTCATTTTATACAGTAGTATGTACTATTAATTCAGTATCTGTGTATTGCTGGAGGACCATCAGTGATTGTCCTTGCTCCCTTCTCTCACCTGGTTCCATCTGCTCATCCCTGCCCATCTTGTTCAACCTCTGTCCAGTCTCCTAACCACACTCCCCCCCCCCACTTCAGTGATGTACATCAACCATCTGGGTCAAGCTCAGTCCACCCTGTATTCCACCTCCTCAATGTTATATATCAGCAATCTTTCTTCTGACCCTTGTTTTCATTGTGAAGTGTTCTTTTGCACCTTTGACCTTGCTGAGTTATTTCCAGAATCAGTTTTTGTTAGCTGGAATGCCAGAGGGTCATCAGGTACCAGTTCTGTTGTGCATTGATGTGGGAGAGCTGGTTTTTGAACTGTGACTGGCTGACACACTGCAGCATTTTACTGGCAGCAAAGAGTACTGGGAGAGCTGGTGCTTAGGTTATAATCCTATGATCTGCAGTCCAGGCATATGGAACTGTTGGTGTTTAGGCTTTGACTTTGGTTAGTGCTTCTACAGATGGGGCTGGATGGTCGTCCTTCTGCAGTGAAGCAGAAATTTCGAGCAGCTGGACATTTGTTTTGGAGAAATCCCGGATTGCACTACCCAGTGTGAGATGTGGGGACAATGTGTGAGACTCTCAGGGTTGGTGAGTGGCAGATTCAGCTGTGTGACTCTGTGAGGTTGGGTCCTGGGATATCACAGTTTTTGATCCAGGTCAAATGGACCCGGGGATCGAGCTGCTTGGGCTTATGAGGTGTTGAGCAAGTATTTCTGTCTGGGATCAGATATTTGTTTCTGGAGTTCCTTTGGAAGCACTGACTGCTAATCTGAAGAGAGAATGAATTCCCATCGGAAGGTGCAGAATCTTTATGGGTTGAGCTAAGAAAGGAACCCTTCAGAGGCAGTGATCATAACATGATTGAGTTCACTGCAAAATTTGAAAAAGAAAAGCCGAAATTTGATGTGTCGTTATTTCAGTGGAGTAAAGGAAATTACAGTAGCATGAGAGAGGAACTGGCCAAAGTTGACTGGAAAGGGACACTGGCGGGAAAGACAGCAGAGCAGCAGTGGCTGGAATTTATGCAAGAAGTGAGGAAGGTACAAGACAGGTATGTTCCAAAAAGGAAGAAATTTTCGAGTGGAAAAAGGATGCAATCGTGGTTGACAAGAGAAGTCAAAGCCAAAGTTAAAGCAAAGGAGAGGGCATGCAAGGAAGCAAAAATTAGTGGGAAGACAAAGGATTGGTAAGTTTTTAAAACCTTACAAAAGGAAACCAAGAAAGTCATTAAGAGGGAAAAGATTAACTATGAAAGGAAGCTAGCAAAGAATATCAAAGAGGATACTAAAAGCTTTTTCAAGTACATAAAGAGTAAAAGACAGGTGAGAGTAGATATAGGACCGATGGAAAATGATGCTGGAGAAATTGTAATGGGAGATAAGGAGATGGCAGAGGAACTGAACGAGTATTTTGCATCAGTCTTCACTGAGGAAGACATCAGCAGTATACCGGACACTCAAGGGTGGCAGGGAAGAGAAGTGTGCGCAGTCACAATTACGACAGAGAAAGTACTCAGAAAGTTGAATAGTCTAAAGGTAGATAAATCTCCCGGACCAGACGGAATGCACCCGTATGTTCTGAAGGAAGTAGCTATGGAGATTCCGGAGGCATTAGCAATGATCTTTCAAAAGTCGATAGAATCTGGCATAGTTCTGGAAGACTGGAAGATTGCAAATGTCACTCTGCTATTTAAGAAGGGGGCAAGAAAGCAAAAAGGAAATTATAGACCTGTTAGTTTGACATCGGTGGTTGGGAAGTGGTTGGAGTCGACTGTCAAGGATGAGGTTACAGAGTACCTGGAGGCATATGACAAGATAGGCAGAACTCAGTATGGGTTCCTTAAAGGAAAATCCTGCCTGACAAACCTATTACAATTTTTTGAGGAAATTACCAGTAGGCCAGACAAGGGAGATGCAGTGGATGTTGTATATTTGGATTTTCAGAAGGCCTTTGACAAGGTGCCACACATGAGGCTACTTAACAAGATAAGAGCCTATGGAATTACGGGAAAGTTACATACGTGGATAGAGCGTTGTCTGATTGGCAGGAAACCGAGAGTGGGGATAAAGGGATCCTATTCTGGTTGGTTGCCAGTTACCAGTAGTGTTCCACAGGGGTCCGTGTTGGGGCCGCTTCTTTTTACATTGTACAACAACGATTTGGATTATGGAATTGATGGCTTTGTGGCTAAGTTTGCTGATGATACGAAGATAGGTGGAGGAGCTGGTAGTGCTGAGGAAACGGAGAGTCTGCAGAGAGACTTGGATAGATTGGAAGAATGGGCAGAGAAGTGGCAAATGAAGTACAATGTTGGAAAGTGTATGGTTATGCACTTTGGTAGAAAAAATAAACGGGCAGATGATTATTTAAACGGGGATAGAATTCAAAGTTCTGAGATACAACGGGACTTGGGAGTCTTCGTACAGGCTACCCTTAAGGTTAACCTCCAGGTTGAGTCAGTTGTGAAGAAGGCGAATGCAATGTTGGCATTCATTTCTAGAGGAATAGAGTATAGGAGCAGAGATGTGATGTTGAGGCTCTATAAGGCGCTGGTGAGACCTCACTTGGAGTTCTGTGGGCAGTTTTGGTCTCCTTATTTAAGAAAAGATGTGCTGACGTTGGAGAGGGTACAGAGAAGATTCACCAGAATGATTCCGGGAATGAGAGGGTTAACATATGAGGAGCATTTGTCCGCTCTTGGACTGTATTCCTTGGAGTTTAGAAGAATGAGGGGAGACCTCATAGAAACATTTCGAATGTTGAAAGGCATGGACAGAGTGGATGTGGCAAAGTTGTTTCCCAATATCCTGGCAGGGAGATTAGTGAGGGCTACTGAGGTGACTTTAAACTAGAATGGTTGGGGGGTGGGAATCAAATTAAAGAGGCTAGGCAAGAGGAGGTTAGTTCACAACAGGGGTATGGGAACCAGTGCAGAGAGACAGAGGGGCGTAAAATGAGGGTAGAAGCAAAAAGTAGTAAGGTGAAAAGTAAATCTGGCAGGCCGACAAATCCAGCGCAAGCATCAAAAAGGGCCACTTTTCAACATAATTGTATAAGGGCTAAGAGAGTTGTAAAAGTGTGCCTGAAGGTTTTGTGTTTTAATGCAAGGAGCATTCGTAACAAGGTGGATGAATTAAAAGTGCAGATTGTTATTAATGAATATGATATAGTTGGGATCACAGAGACATGGCTCCAGGGTGACCAAGGATGGGAGCTCAACATTCAGGGATATTCAATATTCAGGAGGGATAGACATGAAAGAAAAGGAGGTGGGGTGGCGTTGCTGGTTAGAGAGAAGATTAACGCAATAGAAAGGAAGGACATAAGCTGGGAGGATGTGGAATCGATATGGGTAGAGCTGCATAACACTAAGGGGCAGAAAATGCTGGTGGGAGTTGTGTACAGGCCACCTAACAGTAGTAGTGAGGTTGGGGATGGTATTAAACAGGAAATTAGAAATGTGTGCAATAAAGGAACAGCAGTTATAATGGGTGACTTCAATCTACATGTAGATTGGGTGAACCAAATTGGTAAAGGTGCTGAGGAAGAGGATTTCTTGGAATGTATGCGGGATGGTTTTTTGAACCAACATGTCGAGGAACCAACTAGACAGCAGGCTATTCTCGACTGGGTTTTGAGCAATGAGGAACAGTTAATTAGCAATCTTGTCGTGAGAGGCCCCTTGGGTAAGAGTGACCATAATATGGTGGAATTCTTCATTAGGATGGAGAGTGACATAGTTAATTCATAAACAAAGGTTCTGAACTTAAAGAGGGGTAACTTTGAAGGTATGAGACGTGAAGTAGCTAAGATAGACTGGCAAATGACACTTAAAGGGTTGACGGTGGATATGCAATGGCAAGCATTTAAAGATCGCATGGATGAACTACAACAATTGTTCATCCCAGTTTGGCAAAAGAATAAATCAAGGAAGGTAGTGCACCCGTGGCTGACAAGGGAAATTAGGGATAGTATCAATTCCAAAGAAGAAGCATACAAATTAGCCAGAAAAAGTGGCTCACCTGAGGACTGGGAGAAATTCAGATTTCAGCAGAGGAGGACAAAGGGCTTAATTAGGAAGGGGAAAAAGATTATGAGAGAAAACTGGCAGGGAACATAAAAACTGACTGTAAAAGCTTTTATAGATATGTGAAAAGAAAAAAGATTGGCTAAGACAAATGTAGGTCCCCTACAGACAGAAACAGGTGAATTGATTATGGGGAGCAAGGACATGGCAGACCAATTGAGTAATTACTTTGGTTCTGTCTTCACTAAGGAGGACATAAATAATCTTCCGGAAATAGTAGGGGACAGAGGGTCCAGTGAGATGGAGGAACTGAGGGAAATACATGTTAGTAGGGAAGTGATGTTAGGTAAATTGAAGGGATTAAAGGCAGATAAATCCCCAGGGCCAGATGGTCTACATCCCAGAGCGCTTAAGGAAGTAGCCTAAGAAATAGTGGATACATTAGTGATAATTTTTCAAAACTCTTTAGATTCTGGACTAGTTCCTGAGGATTGGAGGGTGGCTAATGTAACCCCACTTTTTGAAAAAAGGAGGGAGAGAGAAACCAGGGAATTATAGACCATTTAGCCTAACATCGGTGGTGGGGAAACTGCTAGAGTCAGTTATCAAAGATGTGATAACAGCACATTTGGAAAGCGGTGAAATCATCGGACAAAGTCAGCATGGATTTGTGAAAGGAAAATCATGTCTGACGAATCTCATAGAATTTTTTGAGGATGTAACTAGTAGAGTGGATAGGGGAGAATCAGTAGATGTGGTATATTTGGATTTTCAAAAGACTTTTGACAAGGTCCCACGCAGGAGATTAGTGTGCAAACTTAAAGCACACGGTATTGGAGGTAAGGTATTGATGTGGATAGAGAATTGGTTGGCAGACAGGAAGCAAAGAGTGGGAATAAACGGGACTTTTTCAGAATGGCAGGCAGTGACTAGTGGGGTACCGCAAGGCTCAGTGCCGGGACCCCAGTTGTTTACAATGTATATCAATGACTTGGATAAGGGAATTAAATGCAGCATCTCCAAGTTTGCGGATGACATGAAGCTGGGTGGCAGTGTTAGCTGTGAGGAGGATGCTAAGAGGATGCAGGGCGACTTTGATAGGTTAGGTGAGTGGGCAAATTCATGGCAGATGCAATTTAATGTGGATAAATGTGAAGTTATCCACTTTGGTGGCAAAAACAGGAAAACAGATTATTATCTGAATGGTGGCCGATTAGGAAAAGGGGAGGTGCAACGAGACCTGGGTGTCATTATACACCAGTCATTGAAAGTGGGCATGCAGGTACAGCAGGTGGTGAAAAAGGCGAATGGTATGCTGGCATTCATAGCAAGAGAATTCGAGTACAGGAGCAGGGAGGTACTACTGCAGTTGTACAAGGCCTTGGTGAGACCATACCTGGAGTATTGTGTGCAGTTTTGGTCCCCTAATCTGAGGAAAGAGATCCTTGCCATAGAGGGAGTACAAAGAAGGTTCACCAGATTGATTCCTGGGATGGCAGGACTTTCATATGAAGAAAGACTGGATGAACTGGGCTTGTACTCGTTGGAATTTAGAAGATTGAGGGGGGATCTGATTGAAACGTATAAGATCCTAAAGGGATTGGACAGGCTAGATGCAGGAAGATTGTTCCTGATGTTGTTTAAGTCCAGAATGAGGGGTCACAGTTTGAGGATAAAGGGGATGCCTTTTAGGACCGAGATTAGGAAAAACTTCTTCACACAGAGAGTGGTGAATCTGTGGAATTCTCTGCCACAGGAAACAGTTGAGGCCAGTTCATTGGCTATATTTAAGAGGGAGTTAGATATGGCCCTTGTGGCTAAAGGGATCAATGGGTATGGAGGGAAGGCAGGTACAGGGTTCTGAGTTGGATGATCAGCCATGATCATACTGAATAGCGGTGCAGGCTCAAAGGGCCGAATGGCCTACTCCTGCACCTATTTTCTATGTTTCTATGATCGGGGAGTCTAGTACGTGAGGGCATGACTTAAGGATTGAAGGGCACCCATTCAGAACAGAAATGCAAAGACATTTTTTTGGTCAGAGCGTGGTGAATCTATGGAATTTGTTGCCACGGGCAGCAGTGCAGTCCAAGTCATTGGGTGTATTTAAGGCAGAGATTGATAGGTATCTGTGTAGCCAGGGCATCAAAGGTTATGGTGAGAAGGCGGGGGAGTGGGACTAAATGGGAGAATGGATCAGCTCATGATAAAATGGCGGAGCAGACTCGATGGGCCAAATGGCCGACTTCTGCTTCTTTGTCTTATGGTCTTATGGTCTTATATTGAGGCCCCTGATATTTTGTTTCTCTGAATGCCTCAGCCTGTTGGGTGCAACCAAGAATCATAGCGACTACAATAACATAATTCCACGCCCTGAGCTCATCTGACATTTCTTTTTAGTTATCTTCTGTTGGTTTCTGAAAGCTTCCCAAGTTTTTTTCTTATATTATTTGCCCTCTCTTTTGCTTCTACATTGGCTTTGGCTTCTCATTTCAGCCACGGTTGTGCTCTCCTGTCTTTACAATGCTTCCAGTTCTTTGGGATGTGTCTATCACTCAGCTCCCGAATTGCTCCCAGAAACTCCAGCCTTTGCTGCTCCATTGTCATTCCTACCAGTTTCCCCGACAATCAAATTTGCCCAGCTTCTCTGTCATAGAGACATGGAGAAGGTCAGTGCAGAAAAATGCCCACACTGGAAGATCAGAATGATAATCCATACGAGGAGACAAAATAGATGGGGGAGATTTTAAATATTTGTTTGCATCCGTATTTACACAGGAGATGGACACAGAGTCTATAGAAATGAGGGAAAGCAACATCAACTTCATGGACCCTGTACAGATTACAGAGGTGGGGGTGTTTGCTGTCGTAAGAAAAAATTACCATGGATAAATCCCCAGGGCCTGACAAGTTGTTCCCTGGGACCTTGAGGTAGACACGTGCAGAAATTGTCAGGACCTAAACACAGATATTTAAATCATCTGCGGTGACAAGTGAGGTACTGGAGGATTGGAGGACAGCCAATGTTGTTCTGTTGTTCAAGAAAGGCTCTAAAAAATAAAGTAAGATATTGTATGTTGGTGAGCTTGACATCGGTAGAGGGAAAGTTATTGGAACATACATGCAGGAAGCAGATATACAATTATTTAGATAGATGTGGACTGATTAAGGATAGGCAGCATGGGTTTGTACACGGTAGGTCATGTCCAACCAAACTTATAGAGTCTCTCGAAGATGTTATCAGGAAAGCAAGGCAGTGGATGTTGTCTACATGGACTTTAGCAAGGCACTTGACAAAGTCTCATATGGGAGGTTGGTCAAGAAGATTCAGTCACTCAGCATTCAAGATGAGATAGTAAACTGGATGAGACACTGTCTTTGGGAGAAGCCAGAGTGTGGTAGCAGATGGTTGCCTCTCTGACTGGAGGTCTGTGACTAGTGTTATGCCACAGGGATCAGTGCTGGATCTGTTGTTGCTTGTCATCTATATCAGTAATCTGGATGGTAACATGGTTAACTGGATCAGCAAATTTGTGGATGACACCAATATTTGTGGTGTAGTGGACAGTGAGAAATACTATCATGGTTTGCAGTGTGATCTGGACCTGCTGAAAAAATGGCTTGCAAAACGGAAAAAGGAATTTAATGCGGACAAGTGTGAAGTGTTGCATGTTGATAGGAACAAGGTCTTACACACTGCTCTGAGTAGGGCTCTGAGAAGTGTTGTAGAAGAAAGGAATCTGGGAATACAGGTCCATAATTCACTGAAAGTGGTGTCACAGTTTGATCAGGATGGAAAGAAAGATTTTGGCACATCGGCCTTCACAAATCAAAGTACTGAGTACAGGAGATGGATGTCATATTGACATTGTACAAGACATTGGTGAGGCCTGATTTGGAGTATTGTGTGCAGTTTTGGTCACCAACCTACAGGAAAATGTAAAATAAGTTGAAAGAGTTCAGAGAAAATTCACGAGGATGTTGTCACATCTGGAGGAATTGGGTTATAAGGAAAGAATGAACAGATCAGGACTATATTCCCTGGAATATAAAAGATTGACAGGAAATTTGATGGAGGTGTTCCAACATTATGAGGGTTATAGATGGAGTAAATGCAAGCAGGCTTTTTCCACTGAGATTGGATGAGAATACAATCAGAGGCCATGGATTAAGTGTGAAAGGTGAAACTTTAAGGGGAACATGATGGGAAACTTCTTCACACAGACGAACATCCACATGTGGAATGAACAGCGGAAGTGGTGCATGCGAGCTTAATTTCAACATTTAAGAGGTTTGTGTAGGTACCTGGATGGTAGGGATATGGGAGTAGAAAGTTTAAATAGTTCAGCACAAACTAGATAGGCCGAAGGGTCTCTTTCTGTGTTGTACTTCTCTATGACTGTGACAAGAACCTGAAATAACACTAATATTCACTCTAATTCCTTTTAACAGCTGTGCAGACCAACCATACATCTGAGCAGGAGATATTTACATGGTGTTAAAACTGTGGCACTTTAAATTAGCAGTACATAAAAGAAAATTCCAGCTGCACGTCAACAAAGGCTATTTGTGTGAGAGTGTTTCATTTACTGTGGGGCCAGGCACCCATGCAGCTCAGCAGGAACAGGGAATAATACCAATGGAGAGAGTCAAACTGAGCCAGGTGACAGATTGGAGATGGCAGAAATGCCCCATTCTTATAGAGACAGGAAGAGCATCAGAGAGTTTGATGGTCATTCCAGATACCAGCACTGTGCCCAGTTAGAAAATAATTTCTCTCTCCAACTTGGGTTGAAATTCTCTGTAACAGTTTGATGTCGAATTACACCTTGACAACTCAAGTGATCTCACCAGAAATGTTGTCCTTCACACATTGATGGATTTTGTAAATCTTTTTACAGGTTAAAAATGACAAGGAATTTGTCTACGGGAATCTTGAACACAACACGCCGGTTTTGCTGTCTCTGTCCAGATATTTAAGAAGTGGAGCAAAGGATTCAGTCGAACATCCTTCCTGCTCAGACTGTGGGGAGGGATTCACTCGATCATCTGACCAACTGGCACGTCCATCATTTTACACAGGGGAAAACCCATTCATCTCCTTAGACGGCAGGAATGGATTCACTCGGTCATCTCAACTGAAGGAACATCAGCAGGTTCACACTGGGCAAGGCCATTCACCTGTTCTGTGTGTGAGAAAGGATTCAGTCAGTCTTCCCACCTGTGGACGCACCAGTCAATTCACACTAGGCGGAGGCTGGTCATCTGCTGAATTTCTGGGGAAGGATTCACTCGGTCATCTGACCTAATGGCTCACCAGCGAGTTCACACCGGGGAGCAGCCGTTCACCTGCCCAGACTGCGGGAAGGGATTCACTTACTCATCTAAACTGAAGGTACATCAGCGAGTTCACACTGGAGAGAGGCCATTCACCTGCAAAGACTGTGGGAAAGGATTCACTTGCTCATCTAAACTGAAGGTACATCAGCGAGTTCACACCGGGGAGTGGCCAGTCACCTGCTCAGACTGTGGGATGGGATTCATTCGGTTATCTAATCTGAAAGTACATGAGAGAGTTCACACTGGAGAGAGGCCATTCACCTGCGCAGACTGTGGGAAGGGATTCATTCGGTCATGTCAGCTGAAGGTACATCAGCGAATCCACACTGGAGATTGGCCATTCACCTGCTCGGACTGTGGGAAGGGATTCATTTCAGCATCTAAACTGAAGGTACATCAGAGAGTTCACACTGGAGAAAGGCCATTCACCTGCTCAGACTGTGGGAAGGGATTCATTTCATCATCTAAGCTGAAGATACATCAGCGAGTTCACACTGGGGAGAAGCCTTTCAACTGCTCAGACTGTGGGAAGGGATTCACGCGGTCATCTAAACTAAAGGTACATCAGAGACTCCACACTGGGGAGAGGCCATTCACCTGCTCAGACTGTGGGAAAGGATTCACTTCGTCATCTCAACTGAAGGTACATCAGCATGTTCACACTGGGGAGCGGCCGTTCACCTGCTCAGACTGTGGGAAGGGATTCACTTTGTCACCTCACCTACTAAGACACCAGTTAGTTCATACCGGGGCGTGGCCATTCACCTGCTCAGTCTGTGGGAAGGGATTCACTGATTCAGCCTTCCTACAGAGACACCAGTCAGTTCACACTGGGAAGTGGCAGTTCTCCTGCTCAGTCTGTGGCAAGGGATTCAATCGGTCATCTCACCTCGTGACACACCAGTCAGCCCACACAGGGGAATGGCCATTCACCTGCTCAGACTGTGGGAAGGGATTCATTTCGTCATCTCAACTGAAGATACATCAGCGATTTCACACTGGGGAGAGGCCATTCACCTGCTCAGACTGTGGGAAGGGATTTACTATGTCATCTCATCTGAAGGTCCATCAGAGAGTTCACACTGGGGAGCGGCCATTCACCTGCTCAGACTGTGGGAAGGGATTTGCTTCATCATTTCAACTGGTGGCTCATCAGAGAGTTCACACAGGGGAGAGGCCTTTCACCTGCTCAGTCTGTGGGAAGGGATTCACTCGGTCATGTCAACTACAGAGACACCAGCGAGTTCACAGTGGAGAGAGGCCGTTCACCTGCTCTGACCGTGGGAAGCGATTCGCTTAGTCATCTAACCTTATATAACCCCCGCTTCGGCTAGCTGCTTAATATAGGGGGTGATAGCCCCTCAGCCTGGCCAAACTTAAGAAATCTCATTTGGGTGGATGCTTCGTGATGTGTCCCCTGTTACAAATCAGTACCCCAAAATAACAAACAGTACACAATATGTGATTAAGTGATTGAGCTTTATAATTCTTACTTTGACTATGTGGTTAGTGAAGTAAACAAAAAAAGATAAAAGGGCCCACTCTCTCCATTCGTGTCTTCTCATCTCTCTCCGACAAAAGACCATGAAAATCTCTCTTCCAGACTCACAAGGAAGAACATTTCTGTCAGTGGATAGCCCTGCACTCCAAAACCCTGTTATCTCTAGTCGTAACCTAAACATTGCTGCGACAGAGAAACCATTACCTCAGCAGTGAAACATTGCAGAGAGGCCATTACATGAGCAGTGAAACCTTACAGTATGTTACACTTGTGACACGCTACCGGGTTCACACTGGGGAGAAAGTTTCAATAAGCTGCATGCTGGATGTTTGGCCATCACGGTTGCTGAATGCAATTTCGAGAGTGACTGTCAGTGCTGAACTCTGCAATTATTGCTGCTGCTCACCACACCCGGTTCTGCACCCTGGTCACCGGGCATGGAAGGAGTTTCTTCTGCTGCATATTCACCTTTAATGGGACTGGAGTTTAATATTCTGGATCTGAGACAAGTAAATCAGTTCTATTTTAAACTCTGTCTATGGTACTTAGTGAATTCATAACATGACTAGTGTACAGTAGAGAGTCAACTCAGACCGGCAGGACTCTGCCAGTGATTCAGTTCCACAACAGTCCTTTTAAATCCTCCCCTGTTATTCACCTCTGGCTCTCCCTATGGGATAGGTTCCAGTCACCACTCTGTGGGTGAAGAGGTTTCCCTTGAACTTTCTGTAGACTGAATAAGTCGAGGAGAAGGGAATCAGCAGCGGGGCATGGCAACGAATGTCAGACTAGCAACATTTGGAAGCTGATTGATGGAGAAAATCTTTCGGTTGTCTGACTGATGACACAAACAATACCTGTGGTGAGGTGCTCCACTGGTCGAGGAACATGTGTGTTGGGAATGGTTTTATTTATTGAGGGATTTGTTCCTGCTTGTTTATCCTGTAATATTATATCCAGATGGTTATTATGGATTATCCTATCTGTAATAATGTATTGATTATCAAATAATTTGTAAGATTTTGACTATAAAACTGGATCAGGCTTGAATTTATGGTGCCTTTATGAAGTGATGGAGGGCATTCATGAGTTTGAATTTTAAAGCAAGATTTTGGTGAGTGATATTTGCCACTTGATTGTACCTCTGTAAGTTATCACATTGAGTTAAACTGCTGCAGGATTCTGAAATGTGTTGGATTGTTTCTGGTTTTTCTTGGCATTTTCTGCACTTACTGCCTTGTTTGTTTGTACTTCATTTACTTTTGATTTTTTTTTTCCTTTTGTTAACCATCCTGTCCTGTACAGGTGTACCCCACTTTTCAAACGTTCGCTTTATGAAACCTCACTGTTACAAAAGACCTACATTAGTTCCCTGTTTTCTCTAACAGAAGGTGTTTTCACTGTTACAGAAAAATCAGTGCACGAAAAAATCAGTGAGCCAAAAAAGGCAGCGCGCGCCCCGAGCAGCCGCTCTCCCTCCGGATTCGGAATGGCATTCTCGCTGGGATTGCTTAAACACATTGCATTAAGCAGCCGTTAGCGAGATGAGTTCTAAGGTATTGGAAAAGCCTGAAAGAGATCGTAAGGGTGTTACACAGCGTAAAATTAGACATAATTAAGCGTTTTGATCATCGTGAACGAAGTAAGGACAACATGAGTTTGGTTTGTGGAAGCTGACGAAGATGATGTTGAAGAGGTTTTGGCATCCCATGACCAAGAACTGATAGATGAAGAGCTGATGCAATTGGAAGAGGAAAGGATCACAATCAAAACCGAATTCATCAGTGAAATAAACGTGAAGCAACTGCGTGAGATTTTCGCTGCAATGATAAAGTACGACTTTAATTTTGAAAGGGTACGTCGGTTTAGGGGATATTTGCAGGATGATTTGAGTGCTTACAAAGAACTGTATGATCTAAAAAGGTGCGAGGCTCAGCAGTCAAGCAAGCCTTCCACATCAGCCACAGCAGACAACGAACCTCGACCTTCGACATCGAGGTGGGCAGACATAGGAGAAGATGAGCTGCCTGCCTGATGGAAACAGACGACACCCCAGTGTCCCACCACCCCAACCCCCAGATCACAGACAGATAGTGATTCGCGGAGAATGCAGCGGTAGCCGGGGGGGGGCACACAGCACATCTTTAAGAAAAAAGCGGAAATAAACATGCTAATTAATTAGGTGCTGCCCGACACATAATTGACGGCCCAGATCACGGAGGGTCATACTCATTCCACTGGTTAATGTTTTCTTTCATAGTGATGATTCATTTTTCTGAGTATCTCATTTAAGTTTTCTGGCCTGTCTTTCTTATCACGACTGCTGATCAGATACTTACATGCTTCTTGAAAGAACAAGCTGGTAGTGGAGTTGTGTGGCTCTGTTGGTAAAATATTAAATAAAATCATTAGAAAGAGGTGGCATAGGGTTGGAAGGTGTACAATCCATGGGTAGAATTAAGGAACAGCAAATGTAAAAAAAAATCCCTGATGGGAATTGTATAGAGACCTCCAAACAGTAGTGAGTATGTAGTCCACAAATTACAATGGGAGATAGAAAATGTGTGCCAAAAGGGCAATGTTACAATACTCATGGGGGATTGTCATGCAGGTGATTAGGAAAATTAGGATGGTGTTGGTCTCAGAGGAGGAATTCCTAGAATTCCTACAAGATGCGTTTTTAGAGCAGCTCGTGGTTGAACCCACTTGGGGATCAGCTATTCTGGACTGGGTGTTGTAATGATCCAGAATTCATTAGGTCACTTAAGTTCAAAGAACCCTTAAGGGCAAGTGATCTTAATATGATCAAATTCACCCTGACATTAGAGAAGGAGAATCTAAAGTCAGATGTGGAATAAAGAGAATTAGAGAGGGATGAGAGAAAAATTGGTCAAAATTGATTTGAAAAGAACATGGGCAGGATGAAAACATAGCAGCAATGGCAGGAATTTCTGGAAGCAGTTTGGAAGTCACAGGATATATGCAGTGGCATGCAAATGTTTGGGCGCCCCTGGTTAAATTTCCGTTACTGTGAATAGTTAAGCGAGTAAAAGATGACCTGATTTCCAAAAGGCACAAAGTCAAACATGGCACATTTCTTTAATATTTTAAGCAGGATTACATTTTTATTTCCATCTTTTACAGTTTCAAAATAGCAAAAAAGGAAAAGGGCCCGAAGTAAAAGTTTGGGCACCCTGCATGGTCAGTACTTAGTAACACCCCCTTTGGTAAGTATCACAGCTTGTAAACGCTTTTTGTCGCCAGCTAAGAGACTTTCAATTCTCGTTTGGGTAAATTTCTGGGTTCAGTGTTTAGTAGCAAAGCACTAACTGTGGAAATTACAAATCAGAATATTATTGGAGTCACATAGTCCAGCAGCACTGAAGCAGGCCCTTCGGCCCTTCTAGTCAATGCTGACCTGCTTTTGTTTTTACTGCCTATTTGCAAATACCTGCACATTGCCTTCATTAAAGTACATATATGTCACCACATATAACCGTGAGATTCTTTTTTTCTACAGGAACACTTAGCAAATCTATAGAATAGCAACAGGATCAATGAAAGATCAAGTGGAGCATATAATTCAACACTTCACCTGTGAGTCCTGAATGGTGGTAAGGGAGGAAGTGTAAGGGAATGTGTAGCACTTGTTCTGCTTACACGGATAAGTGCCAGGAGGGAGATCAGTGGGGAGGGATGGGGGGATGAATGGACAAGGGAGTCGTGTAGGGAGCGATCCCTGCAGAATGCAGAGAGAGGAGGGGAGGGAAAGATGTGCTTAGTGGTGGGATCCCGTTGGAGGTGGCGGAAGTTACGGAGAATAATATGTTGGACCCGGAGGCTGGTGGGGTGGTAGATGAGGACCAGGGGAACCCTATTCCTAGTGGGGTGGCAGGAGGATGGAGTGAGAGCAGATGTACGTGAAATGGGGGAGATGCGTTTAAGAGCAGAGTTGATAGTGGAGGAAGGGAATTCAGGGCCCCAAACAGTCCTTCCAGGTGAGGCAACACTTCACCTGTGAGTCGACTGGGGTGATATACTGCGTCCGGTGCTCCCGATGTGTCCTTTTATATATTGGTGAGACCCGACGCAGACTGGGAGACCGCTTTGCTGAACATCTACGCTCTGTCCGCCAGAGAAAGCAGGATCTCCCAGTGGCCACACGTTTTAATTCCACATCCCATTCCCATTCTGACATGTCTATCCACGGCCTCCTCTACTGTAAAGATGAAGCCACACTCAGGTTGGAGGAACAACAACTTATATTCCGTCTGGGTAGCCTCTAACCTGATGGCATGAACATCGACTTCTCTAACTTCCGCTAATGCCCCACCTCCCCCTTGTACCCCATCTGTTACTTATTTATATACACACATTCTTTCTCTCACTCTCCTTTTTCTCCCTCTGTCCCTCTGAATATACCTCTTGCCCATCCTCAGGGTCCCCCCCCCCCCGTCTTTCTTCCCGGACCTCCAGTCCCATGATCCTCTCGTATCCCCTTTTGCCTATCACCTGTCCAGCTCTTGGCTCCATCCCTCCCCCTCCTGTCTTCTCCTATAATTTTGGATCTCCCCCTCCCCCTCCAACTTTCAAATCCCTTACTCACTCTTCCTTCAGTTAGTCCTGACGAAGGGTCTCGGCCTGAAACGTTGACTGCACCTCTTCCTAGAGATGCTGCCTGGCCTGCTGCGTTCACCAGCAACTTTGATGTGTGTTGCTTGAATTTCCAGCATCTGCAGAATTCCTGTTGTTTGCATATAATTCAACAAACTGTGTAACTGCAAATATAATTAAATGTCAATAAATAACGAGAGCAATGGTTGTAACCCTGGGGAACCCCACTGGGCCAGGCCTTGAGTCCAATAAACAGCCTCCCACCATCACTCTCTGCTTCCTACCATCAAGACAACTGTGCATCCAGTTAGCCAGCTCTCCCTGGATCCCATGTGATCTAACTTTCCACAGCATCTTACCATGCTGAACCTTGTCAAAGGCCTCACTGATGCCCATGTCGGCCACGATCCTGGGACAGAGGTGTCACTGATCAGAGGGCACAGATTTAAACAGAGGACGAAGAGGTTTACAGGGATCTGAGGAAGAGATTTTTCACTCCGAGGGTAGCTGAAATCTGGAACACACTGTCCGAGGTGGTGGTGGAGACAGGTCCCTTCACAACATTACGAAGTGGATGAGCATTGAAACTGCCGAGATACAGTCAACTATGAACCGAGTGCTGATAAATGGGACCAGTGTAGACAGTGAGTGGATGGTCAGAACAGGTATGGCCGGCCAAAGGTCTGTTTCCGTGCTGTGTGATCCACCACTCCGGACACGACAAATTAACGATGGTGGCACCGCAAAGCATTGATTTCAAAACTCCACACCCCTCTCCAACCTGAAATAAACCAGACTGAACCCCTTTGTCACCACTGTGAATATCTGTTTCTGTCAAGGTAACGTACAAATTGGTCACTTCTGCTAAACAACTGGCAATTGATGAAGTCCCTGTGTCGTCTTCCATTAATGTTGCTTCCTTACAGCAAAACTAACCCTTTCACTGTCAGAATCAGTGATTAAATCCGGCCCCAAACATTGTGCTTTCATCCCTGCACATTGTAACTTGAACCATCTCACTGAGGGTCTGATGGAGACACAACTCCTGCCCTCTGCACATGTGATCACATCTCCCCTGCTTCTGACATTTCAAATACCCTCAGAATGGTTTTCTGATTCAGTCTGAAGGTTATGGTACATTCAGCTGTTCGTCAGACCTGACAAACCATGTCTTCCCACAGCTGGTTCCACCTGTTGGTGTGTCCTCTTTCCTCCACCTCCAGGAAAGCTGCATCTCCACACAAACTCCTCACTTGAGACGACTGTCTGTACCCGTGACACAGGAAATCACATCACTGTCACTCTCCTGATACCATCCGGGAAGCGGTACCGCAACATAAAAGCCAGGACCAACAGGCTCCGGGACAGCTTCTTCCACCAGGCCGTCAGACTGATGAACTCACGGGGACTTGAGTGTGCTCTATATTACATTGTCTGTTTTATTTATTATAAACTATTATAAATTACTATGATTCCACGTTGCACATTTAGATGGAGACATAACGTAAAGATTTTTACTCCTGATGGATGTAAGAAATAAAGTCAATTCAATTCAATTCCTGATTCCGGGTCTGAGCCGCTCGCCTCCGGGTATCTTCCGTCAACAAGCTTCTTCCTCAGTCACCATCTGTCAGATTATAAAAAACAATTAAAACGATCTATCAGACAGCTCCTGTACCCCTCCACCACTGTTAAAACTCTCTGCTCAGCCCCTTCCCTATTCCCTTTCCCTTTCAGACTCCCGATGTGCCAGCAGATCCGAATTCACCGTGTGGACATTTCTACCCCACAGGAGGCTGTACAAACCCGTGTCCTTCTCTGATGCACAGCTCAGTCACCCCAATCCCTGTCTGCACTCGCAGCCCATGACGGTGACAGCTGTCCTAGACTCTGTAACTCACAATCTTGTAACACAGAATCTTGTTCACAGCAAGTTTAGACAGTCATTAATATGAAGAGAGAATTGTTGTTTCCTGAAAGGACAGGCGAGCGAAGCTGTCTGATCCAATTCACCAGATGGTCCGGTGTTTACAAGTTAATGTGTCCCGGGACCCACTCATAACCCCGACCCACACAGACAGACAGACAGACAGACTGTCCCTTCGCCCCAAACCCCCTGCAGAACCACAAGGAATTGACCCACGGCCCGGGCTCGGTCGCAAAGTGAAAACCGGGGCTGAGGAGAGCCCGGAGACAAACACCCCGCTGCCCACTCCACCAACAACACGGCACAGCCGGACACATCTCACAACACCGGATCCGCTCCCGATGAAACCCGAATTTAATTTTGTTGTTCCAGATCGGACCCAACAAAAGGTGTTTTAAAATTGAAGCCCTCCCCCTCACGTGACGTCACACAACAGCCCCTCCCACACGCCTGACGTCACCCATGGTCTCCCCGTATCTGCATCTGCTGTTACGATCGCGGTGCCTTACGTCACACACGCGCTGCTGTGCTCGAGCTTTTTCGGTTTAACGGCTGAGCTACTGAGCACGAGCAACGCCCCTGCCCCCCCCCCCCGAGCAGTCAACAGAGGAATTGAATTGATTACAGAGCTGCGCTATTCCCATTGGTGCGAAGCGTTGTCAATCACTGGTTACACCCAATAGTGGAGGCGGACCAGCCGAGAGGGCGTTACCCCGTCTCCAGCTGCAAATCCCAAAGTAAATGTCCGCTTTCTGATTTATTTCCATGTCCCTCCGAGGGAAGTTGGGGCGTTTGTGAAGCGTCTCCTGCGGCCGGAGTCTGATGTATCGCTGAGAGGTAGGAGGAGACCGCTCGGCCCGTCGGTTTGATGCCGGTTCCCCGGGGAGGGAGAGGATGAAGACGGTGAGAGAGGGGGCGGACAGGATGTTTGTCCCGGTGGGGACAGGAGGGGCTCATCTGTGGAAATGTCTGAGCCCACGGTGGTGGCGATTCACCACATTGGGGGCAAACACCGGCAGACTGTTGCCCTGCAAGCGGGGCCAATGGTCCGGGCAAAGTGACAATTATTTGTGTTTTGTTGAGATTGTACCGGGAATATGGTGTAAAATCCCGCTCCCCACACTAACACGGGTTATACAGACCAAAGAACAAACTGCCGGAGGAACTCAGTGGGTCGGGCAGCATCTGTGGAGGGAAATGGACCGTCAACATTTCGGGCCGAGACCCTCCCTCTGGACTGAGAGTGGACGGGAAATAGTCAGAGAAAAGAGGTGAGGGGTGGGGATGGGGCAAGAGCTGGGGAGAGAGAGGTGGATCCAGGTGAGGGGGAGGTGGGAAGGTGGAAATAGTGACAGGGGTGGGAGGTGAGTGGTTGGGGCAACACGGGGCTGCAGAAGATGGAAGTTAATTCCATAGAGGATTAACAAAGAGGTTAGAGAGTATTTGTTATAGAGAGTGCAATGAAGATTCACCTGGAGTGGTGGGGTCATCATATGAAGAAAGATCAAATGCGCTAACACTTTCATTTCGAGAATCGAGGACTGAGAGGTGAACACATTGAAATGCATAACATCATTACCAGTTGAACCAGGGATCCCAGTCTCTGAAAAAGGGGGTGGACTGTCTGGGACTGAGATGAGGGGAAATGTCTCCACTCCAAGGGTGGTGAATGTCTGTAAATCCCCACCACAGAGGGTGGTGAAGACTCAGTGATCGTCCTGACATAAAACAGAGGCCAGCAGATGTGTGGAGACCGGAGGGATCGAGGAAATGAGGATCGGGCAGAAACACGTGACTGAGATGGGAGAGCAGCCGCCATCTTGTTGATGGTTAGAGGGGGTGAATGGCCACCATCTGCTGTTTCAGTGTTACTGTCCAGTGAGGCCGGAGGAATGTGAATGGAAATTAGTGTTTATGAACATAAGACTGATTTAAATGAAACCTACACATTTCCAGTTTGCATCTGAATTGTGTGTCGGACCGGGATGGGAATCGAGCCCGTGACTCTGTGACCTGGAGGTGGATGGAAAGGGACAGGGAAGATATGGAGTGAAAAACTAAATATGTATCTAGTGTAAATATGGAATAATATGGGAAATGCGGCGGATGGGTTGGGCAGCGTGTGAGGGGCGAGGACCAGAGTCACCGGTTCAGGTGGGAGACCCTCCACCTGTCACCTGATCCCGTTTCCTGTTCACATTTTCCCCGCAGATCTGCAGCATCTTCCGGTCACTGCTCTACGTGTCCGTGTAGCTTCATCTTCTGCCCATTCAAACAAGGCAGTGAGATCCGGATCTGTCACGTCCTCTCGTTGTGGGTGGACAATATGTTTTTGTCTGCAATATTTTCAGCATGTTTCATTCCACTGTTTTTACCTGCTGAAGTGCAGCCAATGTTTCTGGGTGTATGACCCATTTATGTGAGAATTTAGCCTTTTCTATTTATCTGAGCTTCTCAGAAATGTGTGCAGTTTAGTTAAGCTTCACTCCAGAATTTCCAAAGCAACAACTCAGTCAGTCAAATACTTCCACACAATTAAAATAGTTTATTTCATTTTCTTTTTAATGTTGTACTACTTACATAATTTAACTATTTAATATATATATATTCTTATTTTAAATCACAATTGTTAAAATCTATTGCTATAAATTCGGTTCTATTGCTGCCGCAGAGACAACGAATTTCATGACATTTGCCGGTGCTATTAAACCTGATTCTGATATTGATATGGCAGACCCACCACCGGTCACCTGATCCCAGTTACCGCAGATCATAATGCGAGATTGAAGCCTTTTCCATTTATTTGCATTCTTCAGAAATGACAACAGTTAAGTTTCCTTCTGTGGCTCCAAAGCAGCTCAGTCTGTCTAATATTTCCACATGATTAAAATAGGGAATTTGTTTATTATCATCACGTACAGTGAAAATCTTGCCTGACCTACGTTCCACACAGATTGATACATTACTACAGTACATTGAGCTGATATACGACAAAACAATAACTGTAACAAAGCATTATGGCTGTAGAGAAAGTGCAGTGCAGATAGACATATGGTGCAGGGTCACATCGAGTTACATTGTGAGGTCGAGTCCATTTTATCGGACTGGAGACCATTCATTTGGCTTATAACCGCAGACAGGAAGCCGTCCTTGAGCCTGGTGGTACGCGCTTTAAGGCTTTTGAATCTCTTCCCCGATGGGGGAGCGGGTTTGCAGCAAGAATGTCCGGGTTGTGAGGGTCTTTGAGTACAATGTCTGCTTTTCCGACACAGGGGAAGTGTAGGAAGAGTCCATGGAGGGGAGGCTTGTTTCTCTGATGTTCTCTGCTCTCCAAAGTTCTCTGCAGTTCCTTGCAGTCACGGGCAGAGCCGTAGCCATATGAAGGCGTGAAGTATCGACAAGAAGCTCAGAGACCTCGGCCTTCACCCTGCCCTTGTGTAGCTGGATCCTGGACTTCCTGTCAGATCGCCGGCAGGTGGTAAGAGTGGACTCCCTCACCTCTGTCTCTCTGACCCTCAGCACACAAACCCCACAGGGTTGTCTCCTTGGCCCTCTCCTTTACTCTCTGTGCACCCATGACTTGTGTCATCACCCACAGCTCCAATCTGCTAATTACATTTGTTGATGACACTACATTGATTGACCTAATCTCAAACAATAACTTTCAATCAATCAAATGCCTCCTGACAAGGCTCGGTCCAAACAAACTTTTCACCCTTCTTCAGGAGATTAGTCAGAGGAAGAGCGATATCTGCAAAGTTCTTACAGAACTTATGATAATATCCAACCATTCCCAGAAATCTTCTAAGAGGCTTCTTACTAGTTGGAATAGGAACTTCAGAAATTGCCTGAACAGGAGCCAACTTGTCTCGACCTACTACATAGCCAAGATAGGTCACAGTGGCAGGGCCAAATTCACTCTCAGCTAAGTTAACTGTAAGGTTGGCCTGGGAAAGCCTGTCAAACAGCTTTTCTACTGCAGAGATATGCTCTTCCCAAGTGTCACTCCCTGTGACTAAGTCACCAATATAGGCAATTGCGTGTTCTAACCCTCGAATTACAGAATCAATCATTCTCTGGAATGTTCCTGGAGCATTTTTCATTCCAAATGGCAAAACATTGTATTCATACAACCCAGAAGCTGTCACAAATGCAGAAATTTCTCTACCTCTGTCTGTCAATGGAACATACCAATACCCTTTCAACAGATCAACCTTTATAATAACTTTAGCTTTTCCAACTTTATCGATGCAATCATCCACCCTAGGGATAGAATAGGCATCTGTTTTTGTTACTGCATTTACCTTCCTATAATCAGTGCAAAATCTAACAGTACCATCAGGTTTGGGCACTATAACACACGGTGAGCTCCAATCTGATTTTGAAGGCCTAAAAATACCATTTTTCAGCATATATTCAATTTGTTGCTCAGCCAATTTACACTTTTCTACGTTCATGTGATATGGGTGTTGTTTAATCGGTTTGGCTTGACCAATATCTACGTCATGTACTGCGACCGTCGTTTGCTTGGGAACACCGGGAAATAAATCTTTAAACTTCAGAATTAATTCCTTCAGCTGTTGTTCTTGCTTTGGCTGCAGATGATCCAACTTGTTATCAATGTTTTCTAGAACAACCAAGTTCATTAGCCTAACTGGGACCATGTTTGGCTTGTAAAAAGTCTCAGGCTACGTCCACACTAGACCGGATAATTTTGAAAACGTCGGTTTGGCATAAAAACAATAGACGTCCACACCAGGTGATTTTCAAAATACCTCCGTCCACATTAGAATGGATATTTGGGTGAATCTCCTCCTACTGGGCATGCACAAGACACACGGAAAACAAGCGAAGAAGAAAAGGTGTACTTGGTGCGTGTTTGTCCAGAAACATTTTCTGCAGCCATAGTCTCTTCACCGATGTAAGGGACGACAGCTACAACTAAATGGAATGAGGCTTGTTACTGGGCAAAAGTGACATTTGCTGTTACCTCATTTGTTTGCCTTTACCTTGGCCATGTCTTTGTGTATTATTTTTTCTGTGTTTAACATGTGCAATAGAATGAGTTACTGGGCAAAGGTGATAATTGCATCTATTGACTGTTTGCACAAGCAATACATTAATCACATTACACGAGTGTTGTGGTGGACGAACCCAAGTGCAGAACCCGGGCGCGGGGACAGAGTCAGAAGGCATTATCGCCGTAGCAAGCATGGAATCGGTTTCCAGGAGAGTCTTTAGCTGAAGTCTTGGGTTTGGAGAGAATCCAGGAGTGATGCTAGACTTAGAACTAATGGCCCTAAGAACCATGAAATGAGGTTACTCACACCAGAGTCGACCAATGAACTGGCAGCTCCTTGTTGTGATCACAGCGTCTTTAGAACATAGAACATTTTAATAGTACAGCACAGCACAGGCCCTTCGGCCCACAATGTTGTGCCGACCCTCAAACCCTGCCTCCCATATAAGCCCCCACCTTAGATTCCTCCATATACCTGTCTAGTAGTCTCTTAAACTTCACTAGTGTATCTGCCTCCACCACTGACTCAGGCAGTGCATTCCACGCACCAACCACTCTCTGAGTAAAAATACTTCCTCTAATATCCCCCTTGAACTTCCCACCCCCTACCTTAAAGCCATGTCCTCTTGTATTGAGCAGTGGTGCCCTGGGGAAGAGGCGCTGGCTATCCACTTTATCTATTCCTCTTATTATCTTGTACACCTCTATCATGTCTCCTCTCATCCTCCTTCTCTCCAAAGAGTAAAGCCCTAGCTCCCCTAATCTCTGACCATAATGCATACTTTCTAAACCAGGCAGCATCCTGGTAAATCTCCTCTGTACCCTTTCCAATGCTTCCACAGCCTTCCTTTATCCTGCATTTTCTGATGGAAAACAGGTGTGTGTAGGTAGTGGAACCTGGGAATGATTGGAAATTAAACGAGGGGATTGAAGCCCAATTCCTGAGGTAAATAGTAAGGTGGTGGATTGCCAGAAGAGTCCGTGACAAATAAAGCGCCTTGTTAAATGTATAAAACATGTCTGCATCAGTATTATCTTGTATTTCCATACAATGTTACATTAGGCTGTTACACATCTATTGTAAAAGAAGTACTTGCATAAATAGGTAAACTACCTTCACACAAGCAAGGACAGAAAACAGGGCAAAGTTAGTATACTTATTTATTCAGTAAGCTATGGGTCAAAGTATTAGGTAAGTACATTTCTAACTTTTCTGGCTTCAGTATTGTTGCCGTCTGTTCTGAAATTGTTAGGTTGTGTGGGGGGTTGCATTCAAGAAAACAATTAAATGCCATGCTTCCGCCATTTGTTCCGGCATGTCATGACAGCGTTTTTAAAAATATCTGTTTAGCCCGTCCACGCTGCACTACACAATCGGCGTTTTCAAATTTACACGCTCAGGAGGGCGTTGTACAAAATCTCTGTTTTCGAGGGGGGAAAACATCGTTTCAGTGTGGACAGAGGGTCAAAATGAAGAGAAAAAGCTTTGGTCTATCCAGTCTAGTGTGGATGTAGCCTTAGACGAGTCAATTGTTTCATTCTCAGGGTTGCCAGATTCATATATTTTCACAACACTCACAGATGGTGCCTGTTTGTCCAATAAGGCTTTATCTTTTTATGTGTACCACCTGTGTTAGTTTACGTTGGTTGGGTGTTTTAATTACATAATCCATATCATTACTTTGAAAAACTATTCCATACAGTCCATTGAATATCGCCTGAAGTGGATTTGTCAACATTGGAAATAAGGCAAGCACCTTATCCCCCATCTGGTATTTTCTTTCGCAAGCCCACTTATCAAATCAACACTTCATTTTGTTTTGAGAAATCTTTAAGTTTTGTCTCGCTAGACTACAGGCTTGGTGTACTTTATTTTTGAACTTCAAAACATTGTCTAACAAGTTAACAAGTACATCCCCATCAATCCACTGTTCCTTTAACAAGGCCAAAGTTCCCCTCACTCTATGACAAAATACAAGTCCAAAAGGGCTAAAGCCCAGTAATTCCTGTCCCGACTCTCATACTGCAAACAAAAGCAAATGTATTCCTTCATCCCAGTCTTTTCCATTTTCAACACGGTATGTCTTAATCATTGTTTAGAGGGTAGAATGAAATCTTTCTAAAGCCCCTTGCGATTCCAGATGGTACTCAGACGCTGTAATTTGTTTATCTCCCAGTTCATAATCTACCTGCTGGAACAATCCAGATGTAAAATTACTTCCTTGATCAGACTGGATTTCTTTAGGTAAACCAAATAAAATAAAAAAACTTGGTACGAGCCTTCGCCACAGTTTTAGCTTTAATATTTCTGAGAGGTATTGCCTCCAGGAATCTGGATGCAGTACACATAATAGTTAGCAAACACTGATGGCCAGATTCAGTCTTTGGCAATGGGCTAACACAATCCACTATAACTTTGGAAAAGGGTTCACCGAACGCAGGTATGGGCCGGAGTGGGGCCACTGGGGTGACCTGATTAGGTTTACATCCAACTTGACCAGTGTGACAAGTTCTGCAAAAGAACACAACATCTTTCCTCAAATTAGGCCAGTAAAATTCTTTCATAATCCTGTTTACAGTTTTATTCACTCTGAAATGGCCACCTCAGGGCATACCGTGGGCCAAAGTTAAAATGTTAGTCCTATAAACTTTAGGGACTACAACTTGGTGAACAACTGCCCATTCCTCACTCACAGGTATAGCAGGCGACCTCCACTTCCTCATTAACACTCCATCCTTGAGATAATAGCCAACTGGTACTTTCTCAATCTCATTATCTGACAGAGCTGTTTCTTTTAAAGCTTCAATATCAGGGTCTCGGTTCTGTTCTGCTATAAACTCCTTCCTAGACAGAGATAAAACGTTCTCATCAGACTTACTACCTGAATCCTGTTGAAACAATGAAGACAGAAAAGTGCCTGACAGGTCATCATGAACTGAATCCCAATTTTTGGCTGACATGGGTATCGGAATCGTGCTGCACAGAACAGTCTGCATTGGCAGACTTTTTAGCCATACTTCAAGTTACTGCGCAGGAAGGATAAACGTTAAAGTCCATCTGTGGGTTATCAGTGGTTGGCTTAGTTGTCAACTGCACTGCAGGAATAACTTCACCATCTGCCAGGTCATTCCCTAACAACAAAGTAACATCTTCCACCAGTAAACTGGAGCATAATCTGATCTTAACAGGTCCTGAAACCAACCCTGACTGTAAAGTTGCCCTGTGCAATGGCACAGAAACCATGCCACCCCCAATGCCTTTAATAAGATTTACCTCACCAATGTCAGTCTCATCACCAAACTTTAGAACACTGTCTAATATAAGTGACTGAGGAGCACCAGTATCTCGAAGAATTTTCACTGGTACCGGGGTTGACCCTTCCTTTACTAATACAAACGCATCTGACACAAAATGATCAAATCCCTTCTTAACTCGGTCAGACCTCTCAGTCCTTAACTGAGCCTCAACAGAATGTTCAGAACCCGGTGGGTTTATCAGTGCTTCAACATATTGATCACAGGCATTTGGGACTGTCTCCTTTTCCTTTTTCTTCTTCAGGATGGAACAATTAGCCATAACATGACCAGTTTTCTTACAATAGTAACAAGTAAGAACAAAATATTTCTACTTCAACTGCTTCCCTCCATCCTTACTCTTGTCACTCATCCCAGCTTAAATTTCTGGTTTACCCTGGTTATCCCTGATACTCTTTTGGAAGCTCTTATTCGGGTAAACTTGTGAGTTAAAGCAAACTCATCTGCTAATCAAGCAGACTCCTGCAAACTGGCAGAATCGTTTTCATCTAAATATGTATTTATGTCATCAGGGACGCACCTTTCAAATTCTTCAATTAAGACCAACTCTTTCAAGCTGTTAAAATGATCATTTACATTCTTAGATGTGTACCAGCGGTCAAAACACACAAACTTCTCATGAGCAAATTCCGTATAATTCTGATTCACAGATTTCCTCAAATTTCTAAACTTTTGCCTGTATGCTTCTGGGACCAACTCGTAAGCTTTGAGCACAGCCTGTTTCACTGTGTCATAATCAGCTGCTTCATCAACTGTCAAAGCAGAATAGGGTTGCTGAGCCTTCCCCTTAATTACACTTTGTAAGAGAATAGGCCAACCCTCTTTTGGCCACTTTACACTCTGAACAAACTTCTCAAATGCAAAGTATTTATCAGCTTCTGCCTCGTCAAATGGAGGTACCAATTTAACTTCCTGACTGGCTTCAAACTTATCACCGAAGTCTAAAGCTAGACCCCTTTTCTGTGATCTCTCTATCTTTTCTAACTCGAACAGCCTCTGTCTTTCTGCTTCTTCTCTCTGCTTTTCTGCCTCTTCAGCCTCAAACTGCCTTTGCCTTTCCACATCCTCCATCTTTAATTTTTCTAACTTGTACTGGAGCTCAAGCTCACTAGGTTTACTTTCAGGAAACAGCTCCAACCCTTTCACTTTAAACACATCCTCAGATACAAAATACTCAGCTATTATCCTCTGCCTCTGTGACCTCCTCATTGTCGATTTCACCTTAGCAAGTTCTAACTTTTTAGCAATTCTCAACAAGTCAATCCTTCTGGCGTACTCTAACGCCTCAGAGGTTGGCGCTTGCAGAAATCTATCGACATCCATTGCTGCTGATTTTCCACACACAAGTAAATCAAAAAGGATTTCCCCAATGAAATTGATAATTAATCAATACACTCCCAATTTTGTTCCTATCCTGGACGCAGACTCCAATTTTGTTACGAACCGTAACATTTTAGAAATGAACCAGCAGCAGTAGACTACACCTGGAATTTGGTTTTGATGTTAAAACCACTATCTTTATTAGTATCTACTTATAATACAGTAACTTCAGAAAGATAAACAAAAGTTAACAGTGTTATGTGTATATATGTGTGTAAATATAACTTCCAGACTATTGAGCTCGGGGGAAACAAGCCTTAGAGTCTTGTGATGGTAAAGTACGAAAATTCAGTTCATCCACGGAATAGGTGATGAGAGAGAGATATTTGTAATCCCGGGTAAATGTCGAGAGAAGGCAATTATGTCGAATTCCACAGGTTCCACGGTGGTAAAATGAGATAACAGTCACCGTAGATTTTATCCGGCTTTGTTCCAAATCCACTTACAAATTATCACCTAAAGTGACTTGTCACAAGGGGTATCGTCTTCCAGTGAATTACCAGACCACACCCAGGCAAGGGATAACACGTAAGTGGTCTTCACAGGGTACCCCAAATCCGATCCACTCCTATGGATCAAACGAGGTGATAAACACACATTCGATGTTCGCTGAATCGATAATTAACCCACCCTTGTGGGCATAGAAGAGTTCTAAACAGTGACCCTTGGCCACTATTTCCCTTTTTTCAATCCTTCCATTTTTCCTCTGTCTCCGTCTGACTTTGAGTGTCTGCGTCCTTGGTTAAAACCAAACAAGCTGCAAGTCAGACTGATTCACCTTCTTAATCTCGCTCTCTCTCTTAAAATGACAGTCCACAGCAAATGAAACCTCGGGATTCATAACAACGGCCTCTTCCCATTGTGAACTGACTGGTGTGCCAGTAGTTGGGATGATTCAGTGAATCCCTTCCCACATTCTAAGCAGGTGAACAGTTTCTCCCCAGTGTGAACTTGCTGATGTCTCTGTAGGTTGGATGACTGAGTGAATCTCTTCCCACATTCTGAGCAGGTGAATGGCTTCTCCCCATTGTGAACTCGCTGGTGTTTCAAGAGACCAGATGACCAAGTAAATCCCTTCCCACATTCTGAGCAGGTGAACGACCACTCCCCAGTGTGAACTGACTGGTGTGCCAGTAGGTGGGATGACCGAGCGAATCCCTTCCCACAGTCTGAGCAGGTGAACAGCCTCTCCCCTGTGTGAACTCGCTGATGACTCTGTAGGGTGGATGACAGTACAAATCCCTTCCCACAGACTGAGCAGGTGAACAGCTTCTCTCCAGTGTGAACTCGCTGGTGACTCTGTAGGGTGGATGACCGAGTGAATCCCTTCCCACAGAATGAGCAGGTAAACGGCTTCTCCCCAGTGTGAACTCGCTGATGATTCTGTAGGTCGGATGACCGAGTGAATCCCTTCCCACAGACTGAGCAGGTGAACGGCTTCTCCCCAGTGTGAACTCGCTGATGACTCTGTAGGGTGGATGACCGAGTGAATCCATTCCCACATTCTGAGCAGGTGAATGGCTTCTCCCCAGTGTGAACTCGCTGATGACTCTGTAGGATGGATGACAGTGTAAATCCCTTCCCACAGACTGAGCAGGTGAACGGCTTCTTCCCAGTGTGAATTTGCTGGTGACTCTGTAGGGTGGATGACCAAGTGAATCCCTTCCCACAGACTGAGCAGGTGAATGGCTTCTCCCCAGTGTGAACTCGCTGGTGTCTCTGTAGGATGGATGACCGAGTGAATCCCTTCCCACAGTCCGAGCAGGTGAACGGCTTCTCCCCAGTGTGACCTCGCTGATGAATATGTAGGTGGGATGACTGAGTGAATCCCCTCCCACATTCAGAGCAGGTGAACAGCCTCTCCCCAGTGTGAACTTGCTGATGACTCTGTAGGGTGGATGACAGTGTAAATCCCTTCCCACAGACTGAGCAGGCAAATGGCTTCTCCCCAGTGTGAATTTGCTGGTGACTCTGTAGGTTGGATGACCGAGTGAATCCCTTCCCACAGACTGAGCAGGTGAACGGCTTCTCCCCAGTGTGAACTCGCTGATGACTCTGTAGGATGGATGACCGAGTGAATCCCTTCCCACATTCTGAGCAGGTGAATGGCTTCTCCCCAGTGTGACCTCGCTGATGAATCTGTAGGTGGGATAACCGAGTGAATCCCTTCCCACATTCTGGACAGGTGAATGGCCACTCCCCGGTGTGAACTGACTGGTGTGCCAGTAAGTGGGATGACTGAGTGAATCCTCTCCCACAGACTGAGCAGGTGAACAGCTTCTCCCCAGTGTGAACTCGCTGGTGTGTCAGTAAGTGAGATGACAAAGTGAATCCCCTCCCACAGTCCGAGCAGGTGAATGGCCGCTCCCTAGTATGAACTTGCTGGTGTGCCATTAGGTAGACGAGCAAGTGAATCCCTTCCCACAGTCTGAGCAGGTGAACGGCTGCTCCCCAGTGTGAACTGACTGGTGTGTCCACAGGTGGGATGACCAAATGAATCCTTTCTCACACACAGTACAGGTGAATGGCCTTGCCCAGTGTGAACTTGCTGATGGACCTTGAATTGAGATGACCGAGTGAATCCATTCCCACTGTCTGAGCAGGAAGGATGGTTGATTGAATCCCTTGCTCCACTTAAACAGCTAGACAGAGACAGCAAAACTGGTGTGCCATGTTTGAGATCCCTGGAGACAAATTCCTTCTTGTTTTTAACCTGTAAAAAGATTTTAAAAATCCATTAATGGATGTAGGACAACGTTTCAGATGAGGGTACTTGACTTGCCAAGGTTTGATCTAGTATCACACTGTTACAGTGAGGTTGAACCCAAGTTGGAGAGAGAAATCATCTTCTGACTGGCACTGTGCTGGTATCTGGAATGACCATCAATTCCCTGATGCTCTTCCTGTCTCACTGGATTGCAGTGCTTTAAAAGCGATAGAGAGGGGGCAGAAAGGGGAGGAGGGGTGGCATTACAGGTCTGGGATACTATTACAGCTACGGAAAGTGTAGGTAATGTAGCAGGATCCTCTTTTGAGTCAGTATGGGTTCAAGTCAGGAACAGGAAGGGAGCAGTTACTCTGTCAGGGGTATTCTATAGGCCCCCTGGTAGCAGCAGAGATACAGAGGATCAGATTGGGAAGCAGATTTTGGGAAGGTGCAA
The DNA here is from genome assembly GCF_030028105.1 of Mobula birostris. NCBI lineage: Eukaryota > Metazoa > Chordata > Chondrichthyes > Myliobatiformes > Myliobatidae > Mobula > Mobula birostris. The sequence continues at coordinate 49,705,498 of NC_092382.1, read as the reverse complement.
AAATAACAGGGTTGTTATCATGGGTGACTTTAACTTCCCTAATATTGATTGGCACCTGATTAGTTCCAAGGGTTTAGATGGGGCAGAGTTTGATAAGTGTGTCCAGGACAGATTCCTGTCACAGCATGTGGACAGGCCAACTAAGGGGAATGCCATACTAGATCTAAACCTAGGTAATGAACTGGGTCAGTTTAGAAATCTCTCAGTGGGTGAGCATCTGGGGTTCAGTGACCACCACTCCCTGGCATTTAGCATTATTATGGAAAAGGATAGAATCAGAGAGGACAGGAAAATTTTTAATTTGGGGATGGGCAAATTATGAGACTATAAGGCTGGAACTTGTGGGAGTGAATTGGGATGATGTTTTTGCAGGGAAATATACTATGGACATGTGGTCAACGTTTAGAGATCTCTTGCAGGATGTTAGGGATAAATTTGTCCCAGTGAGGAAGATAAAGAATGGTAGGATGAAGGAACCATGGCTGACAAGTGAGGTGGAAAATCTAGTCAGGTGGAAGAAGGCAGCATACATGAGGTTTAGGAAGTAAGGATCAGATGGGTCTATTGAGGAATATAGGGAAGCAAGAAAGGAGATTAAGAAGGGGCTGAGAAGAGCAAGAAGGGGGCATGAGAAGGCCTTGGCGAGCAGGGTAAAGGAAAACCCCAAGGCATTCTTCAATTATGTGAAGAACAAAAGGATGACAGGAGTGAAGGTAGGACCGATTAGAGATAAAGGTGGGAAGATGTGCCTGGAGGCTGTGGAAGTGAGCGAGGTCCTCAATGAATACTTCTCTTCAGTATTCACCAATGAGAGGGAACTTGATGATGGTGAGGACAATATGAGTGAGGTTGATATTCTGGAGCATGTTGATATTAAGGGAGAGGAGGTGTTGGAGTTGTTAAAATACTTTAGGATGGATAAGTCCCCGGGGCTTGACGGAATATTCCCCAGGCTGCTCCATGAGGCAAGGGAAGAGATTGCTGAGCCTCTGGCTAGGATCTTTATGTTTTCGTTGTCCATGGGAATGGTACCAGACGATTGGAGGGAGGCGAATGTTGTCCCTTGTTCAAAAGAGGTAGTAGGGGTACTCCGGGTAATTATTGACCGTGAGCCTTACATTTGTGGTGGGAAAGCTGTTCGAAAAGATTCTTAGAGATAGGATCTATGGGCACTTAGAGAATCATGGTCTGATCAGGGACAGTCAGCATGGCTTTGTGAAGGGCAGATCATGTCTAACAAGCCTGATAGAGTTCTTTGAGGAGGTGACCAGGCATATAGATGAGGCTATTGCAGTGGATGTGATCTATATGGATTTTAGTAAGGCATTTGACAAGGTTCCACATGGTAGGCTTATTCAGAAAGTCAGAAGGCATGGGATCCAGGGAAGTTTGGCCAGATGGATTCAGAATTGGCTCGCTTGCAGAAAGCAGAAGGTCGTGGTGGAGGGAGTACATTCAGATTGGAGGATTGTGACTAGTGGTGTCCCACAAGGATCTGTTCTGGGACCTCTACTTTTCGTGATTTTTATTAACGACCTGGATGTGGGGGTAGAGGGGTGGATTGGCAAGTTTGCAGACCACACAAAGGTTGGTGGTGTTATAGGTAGTGTAGAGGATTATTGAAGATTGCAGAGAGACATTGATAGGATGCAGAAGTGGGCTGAGAAGTGGCAGATGGACTTCAACCCGGAGAAGTGTGAGGTGGTACACCTTGGAAGGAGAAACTCCAAGGCAGAGTACAAAGTAAATGGCAGGATACTTGGTAGTGTGGAGGAGTAGAGGGATCTAGGGGTACATGTCCACAGATCCCTGAAAGTTGCTTCACAGGTAGATAGGTCAGTTAAGAAAACTTGTGGGGTGTTAGCTTTCATAAGTCGAGGGATAGAGTTTAAGAGTCACGGTGTAATGATGCAGCTCTATAAAACTCTGGTTTGGCCACAAGTGGAGCACTGTGTCCAGTTCTGGTCACCTCACTATAGGAAGGATGTGGAAGCATTGGAAAGGATACAGAGGAGATTAACCAGGATGCTGCCTGGTTTAGAGAGTATGCATCATGATCAGAGATTAAGGGAGCTAGTGCTTTACTCTTTGAAGAGAAGGAGGATGAGAGGAGACATGATAGATGCATACAAGATAATAAGAGGAATAGATAGGGTGGATAGCCAGCGCCTCTTCCCCAGGGCACCACTGCTCAATACAAGAGGACATGGCTTTAAGGTAAGGGGTGGGAAGTTCACGGGGGATATTAGAGGAAGGTTTTTTTACTCAGAGAGTGGTTGGTGCGTGGAATGCACTGCCTGAGTCAGTGGTGGAGGCAGATACACTCGTGAAGTTTAAGAGACGACTAGACAGGTATATGGAGGAATTTAAGGTGGGGGGTTATATGGGAGGTTGGGTTCGAGGGTTGGCATAACATTGTGGGCCGAAGGGCCTGTAATGTGCTGTACTATTCTATGTCGATATCTATGTCTCTATAAGAATGGGGCATTTCTGCCGTCTCCAATTTGTGACCTGGCTCAGTTTGACTCTCTCCATTGCTATTATTCCCTGTTCCCACTGAGCTGCATGGGCGCCTGGCCCCACAGTAACCGAAACACTCTCACACAAATAGCCTTTGTTGACGTGCAGCTGGGATTTTCTTTTATGTACTGTTAATTTAAAGTGCCACAGTTTTAACACCATGTAAAAAATTCCTGCTGAGATGAATGGTTGGTCCGCACAGCTGTTAAAAGGACTTAATGTGAATTTTTGGATTATTTCAGGTTCTTCTCACAGTCATGGAAAATTAAAACACAAAAACAGGCCCTTTGAGGCATCTGGTTTGTGCTGAACTATTTAAACCAGCGGTCCCCAACCACCGGGCCGTGGACCGGAACCAGGCCGCAGAGCATGTTCTACCGGGCTGCGAGGAAACGATATGATTTGGCGATAGGAGTCAGCTGCACCTTTCCTCATTCCCCGTCACGTCCACTGTTGAGCCATTATGCACGTGAGGTCATTCCCCACGCGTCACCCATGTCAGCGCGGGAAGGAGATCAACTCCTCGAGCTTGCAAATGATGGCGGGCTGATGTTTGATGTAACATCTCTGCTGGCATTCTGGATCAAAGTCAAGGCTGAATATCCTGAGATGGCCACAAAAGCACTGAAAACGTTGCTTCCATTTCCAATGTATCTCTGCAATGAATGCAATGAAAACTAAACTGCGGAATATACTGGACATTAGGAATCTCCTTCGAGTATTGCTGTCTCCCATCACCCATCGATAGGACCATTTTGTTGCAGGAAAACAAGCCCAGGGCTCCCACTGATTCAGTGATATTGGTGTGTTGCAATGATTTTATATGTTCATACAGGGAAAATATGTGCTGCGTGTTTAATATCCAAACAATACTTAAAATGTTATGATGCTATTGACTTATACAACTATATAACAATTACAGCACAGAAACAGGCCATCTCTGCCCTTCTAGTCCGTGCTGAACGCTTACTCTCACCTAATCCCACCGACCTGCACTCAGCCCATAACCCTCCACTCCTTTCCTGTCCATATACCTATCCAATTCTTTCTTTAAATGATAATATCGAACCTGCCTCTACCACTTCTACTGGAAGTTCGTTCAACATTCACTTCAAGCTCCCCTGTCCTCCCCTGATAATTGACTTATCACTATATTCATGCGAGGAAATATGCGCTGTGTGTTTAAAATTAAAATCGTTAGATAAACCCTTTTAGAAACAAAATTGAGTGTATTAGCTAATTATCATCTATATTCTGGTCGTGATTAACACACCCCCACCCCCGAGCAGAATCACCAAAAACGATTTGTAGAAAGAAATCGTACACGCGTGCGCAAGTTATGCATGCACACTGGTGCCCGCGCAAGGCTTCATGGTCATTGTAGTCTTTTCAGTGAAAACCCAGCGTATTTGACTGCTACTCGTCTGTTGACAACCCTACCCGCAACCCCCCCCACCCCCCCACCGGTCAGCCGATCCGCAAGTATATTGTCAATATGAAACTGGTCCGCAATGCACAAAAGGTTGGGGACCCCTGATTTAAGCTTTCTATTCCCTTATCCCTACCATCCAGGTACCTACACAAACCTCTTAAATGTTGAAAACAAACTTGCATGCACCACTTGTGCTGGCTGCTCATTCCACACTCAGATGACCATCTGTGTGAAGAAGTTTCCCCTCATGTTCCCGTTAACGTTTAACCTTTCACCCTTAACCCATGGCCTCTGGTTGTAGTCCCACCCAATCTCAGTGGAGAAAGCCAGCTTGCATTTACCCTATCTATAACCCACCATCACAATCAAATCTCCCCTCAATCTTCTGCATTCCAAGGAATAAAGTCCTGACCTGTTCAATGTTTCCTTTTAACCCAAGTCTTCCAGACCTGGCAACATCCTTGTGAATTTTCTCTGAACCTCTTTCACATCTTTCCTGTAGGTTGGTGACCAAAACTGCAAAGAATACTCCAAATTAGGCCTCAACAATGTCTTATACAAGTCAACATAACATCCATCTTTTGTTGTCAGTACTTTGGTTCATGAAGGTCAATGGGCTGAAATCTTTCTTTTCGCCTCTATCTAACTGTGATACCACTTTCTGTCAATTAAGGACTTGTACTCCCAGGTCCCTTTCTTCTACAACACTGCTCCGTACCTGACCAGTCACTGTGAAAGTCCTCCCTTGGTCGGTCATACCAAAGTGCAACTATTCACACTTGTCTGCTTTAAATTCCATTTTCCAGTTCTCAAACCATTTTCCCAGCTGGTCCAGATCTCACTTCGTCATGATAGTCTTCCTTGCTGTCCGCTACACCACCAATCTTGTTGTCATCCACAAATTTGTTTATTCCAGCTAACTATGTTATCTTCCAGATATCTGAGATAGATGACAAACAGCAACAGATCCAGCACTGATCCCTGTGACACACCACTAGTCTCAGGCCTCCAGTCAGAGAGGCAACCATCTGCTACCACAGTCTGGCTTCTCCCAAAGACAGTGTCTCATTCAATCTACTCTCTCATCTTGAATGCTGAGTGACTGAACCTTCTGGACCAACCTCCAACATTAGACTTTGTCAAGTGCTTTGCTAAAGTCCACGTAGACAAAATCCACTGCATTGCCTTCATCCACTTTACTGATAACTTCCTCGAGAGACTCTATAAGATTGGTTAGACATGACCTACCATGCACAAAGCCATGCTGCCGATCCTTAATCAGTCCACATCTATCCAAATACTTATATATCTGGTTCCTGCACATACGTTCCAATAACTTTCCCCCTACTGATGTCAAGCTCACCGACATACAATATTTTACTTTATTTTTAGAGCCTTTCTTGAAAAGTGGAAAAACATTGGCTGTCTTCCAATCCTCCAGCACCTCCCTTGTCACTTGGAATGATTTAAATATCTGTGCTTGTGCCCCGACAATTTCTGCACTTGTCTTCCCCGGGGTCTTAGGGAACAACTTGTCAGGCCCTGGGGATTTATCCACGCTAATTTGCCTAAAGACAGCAAACACCTCCACCTCTTTAATCTGTACAGGGTCCATGAAGTTGATGCTGCTTTGCCTCACTTCTATAGACTGTGTCCGTCTCCCATGTAATTATGGATGCAAACAAAAATCTCCCCCATCTATTTTGTCTCCTCATATGGATTACCATTCTGATCTTCCAGAGGATTAACTTTTTCCCTTGCAATCTTTTCGCTCTTAACAAATCTGCAGAATCCCTGAGGATTCTCCTCCACCTTGTCTGCTGAGACAATCTCATGCCTTCTTTATTTCTTTCATAAGTGTTCACTTCAATTTCCTGTATTTCATAACCACACCTGGAGTACTGTGTGCAGTTTTGGTCTCCAAATTTGAGAAAGGACATTCTTCCTATTGAGGGAGTGCAGCGTAGGTTCACAAGGTTAATTCGCGGGATGGCGGGACTGTCATATGTCGAAAGATTGGAGCAACTGGGCTTGTATACTCTGGAATTTAGAGGATCTTATTGAAACATATAAGATTATTAAGGGATTAGGCACGCTCGAGGCAGGAAGCATGTTCCCACTGATGGGTGAGTCGACAACTAGAGGCCATAGTTTAAGAATAAGGGGTAGGCCATTTAGAATGGAGTTCAGGAAAAGCTTTTTCACCCAGAGAGTGGTGGATATATGGAATGCTCTGCCCCAGAAGGCTGTGGAGGCCAAGTCTCTGGATGCTTTCAAGAAAGAGATGGATAGAGCTCTTAAAGATAGCGGAATCAAAGGTTATGGGGACAAGGCAGGAACTGGATACTGATAGTGGATGATCAGCCATGATCACAGTGAATGGAGGTGCTGGCTCAAAGGGCCGAATGGCCTACTCCTGCACCTATTGTCTATTGTCTATAAATACCTCATTTGTTCCTGTCTGCCTGTACCTGGTATGCGCTTCCTTTTTATTGATCTGGGAGACGAAAGTCAAAGGGGTGATGGAGCTGCATGGTGGGAGGTTGGGGGGGGAGGTGTCAAAATAAATTTGCAGGGCGAATGGGAGCCTGAATAACAGAACAGAGAGTGGAGGGGTTTTGAGACAGATGTTGTTCAGACCTCAGGAAACATTTGGAAAATTTGGACCATTTGGAAAAGCTCTTTACTGAAATGGTCATGAGAGTGTAGAATTAGACGTCAGCACAAGTGGTGAGTATGAGCTCAATTTCACAATTAAGAGAAGTTTGATAGGTACCTTGATGGCAGCGGTATGGAGGGTGATGGTCCTGGTGCAGGTAGTGGCATTAGACAGCTTAAATGTTTTTTCGGCATTGACTAGATGGGCCAAATAGCCTGTTTCCGTACTGAACTTTTCCATGTTTCTATGACAGAGAAGCCGGCCAGACTTGTTTGGAAGAGAAAGGTAAGAGTGATGACGGAGCAGCAATGGCTGGAGATTCTGGGAGCAATTCGGAAGCTGAGTGATCGATACTTCCGAATGAAATGGAAGCATTGGAAAGGCAGGAGGACACAACCGTGGCTAAACTGAGAAGCCAAAGCCGACATAAAAGTCAAAGAGAGGGCAAACAAAGGAGCAAAAAGTGTTGGGAAGTTTTTAGAATCCAACAGAAGATGACTAAAAATAAAGTCAGACGAGCTCAGTGTGTGGAATTTTGATATTGCAGTCATTAATGTGTTTTGGTAGCACCCAAAAGTCTGAGGCATTTGCAGGTACAAAATATCTGGGGCCTCAATATCTCTTCAAAACCAAGGTTCCCTGCACCAGTTACCTTTCAACTTTTATTTTGGCAGGCACATGCAAACTCTACATCCTCAAAATGTCACTTCTGTAGCCTCCCACCCACAAGTACTACTTTGCCAGAAAACAGCCTGTCCCAAATCACACTTGTCAGATCCTTTCTGATACCATCAAAATTGACCATTCTCCAATTTAAAATCTCAACCCATGATCCAGACCTCTCTTTTTCCATATTTACTTGGAATCTCATGGCATTGTGATCACTGATTTCTGTCTCCAGCCCTGGATCATTTCCTAACAGCTTATTGCACACTTCTACATTGGGAATTCTATATACTGATTAAGGGCACATTTGACAAACTCTACCCCATCTAGTCCTTTTACAGTATGGAAGTCCCAGTCAATACATGGAAAGTTAAAATCACTTACTGAATCAACCTTTGTTTCTGGCATAGTCTGCGATCTCTCTACAAATTTGGTTTCTCTAAATCCCTCAGACTGTTGGGTGCAACCAAGTCCCGATAATAGCTACAATATGATAATTCCCTGTCCTGAGCTCATCTGGTTTCCTACGATGCTTCTTGCATTGTGATATACTCAGCTCAGCACATTCATCACATCATGCTCAAACATTTGATTGCTGACTCTATCTGATGTCTGAACAACATCTGACTGGTGTCAAGAAAACAAACTCTCCCTCATTGTCACAAAAACAAAGGAGCTGATTGTGGACGACAGGAGGAATGGAGACAGGCTAACCCCTATTGGCATCAATGGATCTGGGGTTGAGAGGGTGAACAGCTTAAAGTTCCTCGGCATAAACATCACCAAGGATCTCACATGGTCTCTACATACCGGCTGTGTTGTGAAAAGAGCACAACAGCTCCTCTTTCACCTCAGATGGTTGAAGAAGTCTGGGATGGGGCCTGAAATTCTAAGGACTTTCTACAGGAACACAATTGAGTGCATCCTGACTGGCTGCATCACTGCCTGATATGGGAACTGTACTTCCCTTAATCGCAGGAACCTGCAGAGAGTGGTGCGGACAGCTGAGCACATCTATAGATGTGAACTTCCCACTATTCAGGACATTTACAGATACAGGTGTGTAAAAAGGGCCCAAAGGATATTGGGGACACAATTCATCACGACCACAAACTGTTCCTGCTGCTACCATCCAGGAAACGGTACCATAGCAAAAGGACCAACAGGCTCCGGGACATCACCAAGCCATCAGACTGATTAATTCATGCTGATACAATTGCACTTCTGTGTTATATTGACTGCCCTATGTCAAACTATTTATTATAAATTACTATAAATTACATATTGAACATTTAGATGGAGACATAAAGATTTCTACTCCTCATATATATGAAGGATGCATGTAATAAAGTCAATTGAATTCAATTCACCATCGACACGATCTGTTTTGTCATGCTGGCTCCCATTTCCCCTTCAACTTATTTTAACTTCATCACCATCTCCCCACACACTAGCACTAGTGAGCCTTACCACTAGGATATTAGTCCCTTCTTGTTCTGTTCCCCGAACTAATGAATCCCCTATCACCCCTTTGACCTTTCTCTGCCAGGCAATTCCTCCCCCAGCATTTTCTAAAGTGGTCCACCTGTTGTTGTGCGGGATAGCATCAAGAGTACTCTGCGATGCTATTTAACGTCATTCCCCTTCCTGACTCTCACCCAGTTTCCTGTGTCCTGCACCTTGGGTGTAACTCACCTCTCTTCATGTCATATCTATCACACCCTCCAACTCCTGGATGATCCGGAATTCCTCCACTTCAAGTTCCAACTCCTTAAAGTGCAGGGTTACAAGCTGCAGCTGAATGCACATCTTGTAGGTGAGGGCATCAGGGATACCGGGTTCAAGCCAAAGAGCCTAGGGAAGAGCCTGGGTTCTTTGCCTACACCTTGACGAAACAAGCATCCAGCACCAAGGGAGACTGGCAAGACTTGACCGTGGGCCAACTGCGATACTGGAAGGAGTCTGAGGTGAAGACGTGACATCTGGTAAGGCACACTTTTAATATTGACCGAACCCAAGACGTTGTACCCCATCTCTGGGCAATTTCACCCTCCCTATCCGGATCACCTTGAGAGAAGGACAGACTCTCCCACCCATTCCGCAATAGCCTCTCAATCCTGAGGCAATATTTTATGAGGATGCAAGCTGTTTGTGAATCCAGCAGGATATTCTGGCTATGCGATAGTGACGGACAGTGAGATAGTTGTGCAGGCCTCTTTTGAAGCAGCTGTCTTCATCCAGAAGGCTGAGCTGTTTGCTCTGACTCGTGCCTGTATCCCAGCAACAGACAAAAGTGCGAACGTTTACACAGACTCCCGTTATGCATTTGGAGTTGTACATGACTATGGGCCAACTAACCAAAAATGTCCAAGCATTACATTCACAGGTATGGCAGGCTTACAAGGAAGAGAACTACCCTACAGAGAGGAGGGACTATCCCACCATAGGATCTGGGAATTTTGTCCTGATCAAGAACTGGGATTGAGGGAAACTCGGACCTCGGTGGAGAGGACCATATCTGGAGTTACTGACCACTCCCACGGCTGTGAAACGGAAGGGGCAATCTCAGTGGATACATCAAACAGACAACAAACGTGTTACTGAAGGAACTGAGTCGAAGGACTCTCTCGGACTAAAGGAAAATGTATTAGTTGATAGTGGTGTTCGTGTTTATGTCTTTGAGAGGGCTCACCCCAGCATCCAGGGGCTCCCATGTTAATAACTTTCTGTTGCTCTGTCACACCTATGCCAAACAGATAGAACTGGGGGCCTGCTAGGTTTGTGCCGAAATTCCCCAGCATGGTAAAACTATGATTCCAATGTTAGTAATCCCGCTCAACCAGAGTGAGGAACTCCCAGCATGGGCTTTCTCAAATAGCACCCGGAGAAGTGAGGTGAGGAACTGTGGTTCAGTCAGAGATGACTGTGGTTGTCAGTGTTCTGAGGGATGGTATCTCTCAAACGGAACTTCCTATACTGGGAGACATGCATCCTGGCCATACTTGCAGGTGCCCAGCAGCGGAGAGGAATAACTGAGACTGAGTGATTTTGGATTATCGCTTTTCTCTCCTATAGAGTAGCCAGGAATTCATGAGAGATAATCAATTTGGCTACAGCACTTGAGGAGCTGGCCACAATACTGCAGGGGCCCTGACAGAAACACAGGCCCAAGTAACAGAAATATCCACTGAAATGATTGCAATCCGGCAAACAGTCCCACAGAATCATATGGCTTTAGATTTTATCCTGGCTGAGAAAGGGGGAACCTGTGCTATTATTGACACAGAATGCTGCACCTATATCCCTCATGAATCTACTAACATTACATCCCTCTCCGAGCACACTGCCAAGGAGACTGACAGCATCAAGAGAGTAGGGCAGGATTTACACGGGTTCACCGAAGGGTCGAAATGGTGGTCTTCGAAGGCCTGTTCTGTAATATGTGGGGCATGATATTGCATTATGGCTTAATAGTTGTCGATATCATTGTTATAATTACCGTTGTATGCTGTTTTGCCCACTGATAAGTCAATGCTGTACTCAGTTGCTTTCTCTGTAAAAAAATTACTGCTTTGTTGATCATGTAATGATCAAAATGAGGGAATGGTAAAGTATGTAAAAGGGTTAACGCTTTGCTAAACAATCACCTGTTCTTCTGAAAGAAACTGCTGATGACAAACAGATGTGCTGAGCCATGCTGAGCCATATTTCTTCTTGAGGGTAGCTAGCTGGGGTTTCAGGATGCTTATCTCCTTGTGCAGTCATGCATAGAGATAGGACAGCTTCAGTCTGTTCTCTGTGTGTAAGCCATTATGACTATTTGTAATTTGCCTTTAGGGGCTGTCCTGTAGTAAATAACTTTTGCTCCAGCCTGTCTTGTGTTTGGGGTGTCTGGACAGATATTCCTGTGATTTAAGGGGAATTGTTAGTCAGTTAGTGGATAGGGCAAGAAAAGTCATAGACTGTTCCTGTTTGAGCGACTAACTGAGTAAGCCCCGAGTGCGTGGAATAAACAGTTGGTACTTATGCGGTCTCTCAGTGACTTTATCTGGATTCCACTTCCACAGAATGGGAGTGGTTTTAAAGGGCTGGGCTGCTGGAAACACATTACCAGACCTGGAGTGATTACAACTGGGTCTGACAGAGGCATAACTGGTTCTTCTGGGCACATTCAGTCTCACTCCAACTATTTCCTACCTTCCTTTGTACAGATATGTAATGTCTGAAGGACCAGTGTTTGAGTAAATGAGACTCACCAAACTTTCTCCTGACCGAATCACTGGATTCTCCAAGTCAGAAGGGTTCTCTCCAGTTGATGCTCTCAATCCTCGGGCTGGTTCACTTGTTGCTGTTCCCTCGTCTTCAGTCGTGGTTTGCTTCCAGTTGGGGTTTTTCTTCCAATGAATCTCTCACTGCAGGTCTATCTTTAACATGAAAGATAATGAAGCACATTAACAATACAAAGAAGCAAACATTTCTGCTTAATGTTACTAAGAACAAAACTCACTGAAAATGAAACGTTGAAGGCAGATATAATGATCTCAGTGAACAATCTTTTATTGTCCCTCACATGTCACAAAATGCTATGGGATAAGAAGGAGCCATCATTCAGTCATGGTAAGACATAAGACACAGGAACAGAATTAGGTGATTGGATCCATCTGGTCTGCCCCACCACTCAACCATGGCTGATTTTTTTTCCAACACTATATTCATGCCTTCCATCTGTAACCCTGAAGCTACTTCGTAATCATGAATACATTAATCTCTGTCATAAATATACACAAATGGCAGCCTCAACCAACCTCTGCGGCAACAAATTCCACAGATCAGACATCTTTTAGTCAATTTTTTTTCTCATCTCCGTTTTAAAGGGAAGCATCTTTATTCTGAGACTGCTGTCAGACCACAGACGCTCCATCTAATGGAAATATCCTCTCCATGTCCACTGTATCCAGGCTTTTCAGCATTTAGTAGGTTAACTTAACCATATGTTCCTCCACCGCCCCCCCCACCCCCCGTCCCTCTGAACTCCATTGAGCACAGGTCCAGAACCATCAAATGCTCCTCATACATAAAGCTGATCATTCCTGAGATTATTCTTGTAAACCTCGTTAGCAACAACTGTACTGAACACATTACCAGGAAGAACAGACAGATTGGTACGAGGATAATTTACAGGGAAAAGTTGTGCTTTCTTTACTGTTCTACTGTCACAGAACGAGCCAGTTCCATTTCCAGGTTAAAACAGGTTCATTTCAGGAATTATAAACCATTCCAGGGTGAATGTAATAGAAAGACACTGGAATTTCCAGAAACACACAGCTGGTGAGGAACAACCGTGGGGAGAGGAACAAACTTTACAATTCAGGTTAATAACGTTTTATCAGAATGACTTCAAACATTTTCTGCTTTTAGTGCAGATCTTCAGCAACTTGAGATTCTGCTTGATTTCCACCGAGTCACAGAGAGGTGACAGTGAGTTGTGGGGGGGGCGGTGTGGGTGGGATTTCCAAACACAGTTTGAACACCAAATTCACGGGTCTATTTCTACTGTTGTAAACATGGAATAGCCCATTTACCCATGGACTCTCCCTTTGAGGATGGAATGGGAGCTCATCCTCTCCTCAGATTAGCAGTCATTGCTTCCAAAGGAACTCCAGAAACAAGCATCTGATCCCAGACCAGAAATACTCACTCAACACCTCATAAGCCCAAGCAGCTCGATCCCCAGGTCCATTTTACCTGGATCAAAAACTGTGATATCCCAGGACCCAACCTCACAGAGTCACACAGCTGACCCTGCCACTCACTGACCCTGAGAGTCTCACACATCATCCCCACATTTCACACTGGGTAGTGCAATCCAGGATTTCCCCACAACCAATGTCCAGCTGCTCGAAATTTCTGCTTCACTGCAGAAGGATGACCATCCAGCCCCACCTGTAGAAGCACTAACCAAAGTCAAAACCAAAACACCGACAGTTCCATATGCCTGGAAAGCTGATCACAGGATAATAGCCCAAGCACCAACTCTCCCAGTACTCTTTGCTGCCAGTAAAATACTGCAGTGTGTCAGCCAGTCACAGTTCAAACACTAGCAATCCCACACCAATGCACAACAGAACTGGAACCTGATGACCCTCTGGCATTCCAGCTAACAAAAACTGATTCTGGGAGTAACTCATCAAGCCCTAATGTGCAAAGGAACACTTCACAATCAAGACAAAGGTTAGAAGAAAGATTGCTGATATATAACACTGAGGAGGTGGGACACAGGGTGGACTGAGGTTGACCCAGATGGTTGATGCATATCACTGAACCAGGGCAGGTGGGGTTAGCAGACTGGACAGAGGTTGAACAAGATGGGCAGGAATGTGCAGGTGGAACCAGGTGGGAGAAGGGATCAAGGACAATCAATGATGGTCCTCCAGCAATACACAGATACTGAATGAATAGTACAAAAGATTCTAAAATAACAAAGCTGGAACAAACAACAGGAACTTTGCCATATATACTTTGACCCTCATCAAATTTTTATCAACACACCATAGAAAATTTCCCATCCGGACACTTCTCCCTTTTGCATGGTAACTACTCTGCCCGTGTCTACGAGGAACTGCAGAGACCTTTGGATACAGATCTTGTCTTGTGCATACTGCACCAACCACCGTCGCTGGGCTCCTAACGTGCAGGAGCAATGTGTGGTTAAGTGCTTTGCTCACGGACACAACACGCTGCCTGAACTGAGGCTCAAACTCACGACCTTCAGATTGCTAGTTCAACAGCTTAACCATTTGGCCGTGTGCACATCACAGAAACCATTCTCCCCCCTGGACTTCCCAGTCCCTTGGTAAACCAGGCAGTGAAATCAAAGATCCCCATAACCTGGGACATACTCCTTTCTCACCCACCCCATTCAGAGAGAAGACACAACAGCCAGAAAGCTCAAGAACAAATGCGAGGAGCCTCAGGAAGCGAGGTGAGTTGGGGAAAGTTAACGGGACTCAGTGGCCAACATCATATTTCCCAACACAATATGGAGGAAGCATCATCACCCATCCGGGGATACTATAATAGATAGATAGATAGATAGATATACTTTATTGATCCCGAGGGAAATTGGGTTTCGTTACAGCCACACCAACCAAGAATAGACTATAGGTATAGCAATACAAAAACCACAAACAAACAAACAACAAAATGCAAACTATGCCAGGTAGAAAATAAGTCCAGGACCAGCCTATTGGCTCAGGGTGTCTGAGTACACACCACGTGATCTTGCGTCACAAAGCGGAGGGCGGGGCAGATCTGCGGCACACAGCCTCACGTGACTTGTTGGCGGGACTTCCATTTCAATTCTGTGGAAATAGACAGCTTGGGATCCTGGTTTGGATTGTTCAATGAAGATTAAGTGAAGTCTACGCATTTCTGACGAGCCCAGATAACTCGAAAATAAACGAGTAATTGGCCCTCAGTTCGGGACTCACGGCCAGCATCAGATCTCCCCGCTCGGGATCGGTCTCAATACTCACCGATGGGAAAGTGATATCTTCGGCCCGCAGAAGTGATCCCCACTCAGGTTGCAAGGACACCCTACCCGATCCCGCAGACGATCGGCTTCAGCACTGAGCGGAAAGGAAAACACCGCCCACCCGGACACTGTGAGCATGCGCAAAGTGAGTGTTACATCATCCGGAGGGCGGGGCCTTGGAAAAGACGCGCAGATGCTGCCCAGCTGTGGTTAAGGGGCAAACGCGATCACGTGATCAATGGGGTCTACCACCCAGGCGGGGACTCCAGCTACCAACTACTCACCTTAAATGTATTCGACACTTTAACCCCAGGGAAAATATATCATCTGTCAACTCTGCCTATTCCTCTCGTAATCTTATAAACGTCTACACGAGGAATTCTGCAGATGCTGAAATTCAAGCAACACACATTCCAAGTTGCTGGTGAACGCAGCAGGCCAGGCAGCATCTCTAGGAAAACGTACAGTCGAAGTTTCAGGCCAAGACCCTTCGTCAGCACAAACTGAAGGAAGAGTTAGTAAGAGATTTGAAAGTTGGGGGGGGGGGGAGATCCAAAATGATAGGAGAAGACAGGAGGGGGAGGGATGGAGCCAAGAGCTGGACAGGTGATTGGCAAAAGGCATATGAGAGGATCATGGGACAGGTCACACCAGCCTGCGCCGCTCTGGAGAAAACAACCTCTCGTTATGGCTCATGCCCTCTAATCCAGGCAGTATCCTGGTAAACCTCCTCTGTGCCCTCTCCAAAGCCCCGACGTCCTTCCGAGAGTGGGGGCGACCAGAACTGTGTGAAATACTCCAGATATGGTCTAACTAGTTTTATAAAGCTGTGTTACAAACTGTAACGTTTTAGAAACGATCCAGCAGCTGGAGTCTGGTTTTGATGTTAAAACCACTATCTTTATTAGTATCTACTTATTATATAGTAACTGAACGAACTAAAGGAAAGTTAACAGTGTTATGTGTGTATATATGTGTAAATATAACAGCCAAACTTGCCGCTCACATCTCCTCTCACCTTAACTGTATGAAACATTTCAACCCCCAGTAAAATATATATCGTCTATCCACTCTATCTATACATCTCGTAATCTTATAAACGGCAAGTTTATTTCTTTGCACAGAGTGGTGGGTAGCTGGAGTCCCTGCCTCGGGTGGGAGACTGAGGGAACAAAGCTTTGAGTCTTGAGATAATAAAGTAGGAAAATTCAGTAATCCACGGAATAAATGATGGGGGAGAGATATTTGTAATCCAGGGTGAAACGTAAAGAAAAGGCCGTTACATCAAAATAACTGTCGTCGAAGTTCTTATCCGTTGAATCCGTCCACATACGAGTTATCAGCGAAAGTGACGAGTCACAGGAATACCGTCTTCCAGGGGTTACTATACAACACACCCAGGCAAGGGTTAACACAAGCGGTCCCCCAAGATATTCCAAAATTCAGTCCTATGGATTATACAAAGTGATAGCCACATACATTCGTTGTGGTTCCGTGTACCGATGATCAACCCACTCTTGTGGGCATAGGAGACCTCCAAGCCTCAGCTGCGACAAACTGAAGCTATCAGCTTTTCCAGTCTCAGTCTCAGTCTCACTCTCTCTCTCTCTCTCTCTCTCTCTCTCTCTCTCTCTCTCTCTCTATATATATATATATATATATATATATATATAGATAGATAGATAGATAGATAGATAGACAGATAGACTGGCCGACTGCCTGTCTGCAGATCGCTCTCTCTCTCTTATGGTTAAATCCACAGTTAGCGCTGTCAGCCTGTGACTGACGTCATAGCCCCGCCTCCTCACTCCGGCGCTCTTAAAGACACAGTCACAGTCCGACCGCAGGCTCGCAACAGCCGCAACACAACTTCCCGACTTTTCAACTCAGTGCTTCAACTAATAAAGACAACCACGCCATTTGCCTTCTTAACCACCCGATCAATCTGTGCAGTCTCTTTCAGGGAGCGGTGAACTTGGAGTCTAAGATCCCTCTGATCATCAACACTGTTCAGGGTTTTACATTTAACAGTGTACTGTCTCATACATTCGACCAACCGAGCTGCCAAGATGATCATCACTAATCAAATCTCATTGAGATTTCTCATGTCCTGTTGAATTTATTGCCAAGTGCACAAGTACGGGAAGGTGCAGGTACAGAGAAACACTGACTTGTGGCAGCATCACAGACAAGTACACTCAGATAACACACGGAACACAAATTATACGATTCTCTGTCAGTAACAATCTATAAATACGTTTTATGTCATTAACAATATATAAAATACATTGTGTCCTGATCAATATTAAAATATGCATTTTAGATAGATATATAGATAGACATACTTTATTGATCCCGAGGGAAATTGGGTTTCGTTACAGTTGCACCGACCAAGAATAGAGTATAAATATAGCCATATGAAAACATAAATAATTAAATAAAAATATGTAAATTATGCCAGATGGAAATAAATCCAGGACCAGCCTATTGGCTCAGGGTGTCTGACACTCCATGGGAGGAGTTGTAAAGTTTGACGGCCACAGGCAGGAATGACTTCCTATGACGCTCTGTGTTGCATCTCGGTGGAATGAGTCTCTGACTGAATGTACTCCTGTGCCCAACCAGTACATTATGTAGTGGATGGGAGACTTTGTCCAAGATAGCATGCAATTTGGACAGCATTCTCTTTTGCATGTGAGATTTCCCTTGGCAAATCATATGGCCGGAGTCCAACAGCAAAAAAAAACCTGTTTTATTCTAAGTCTTCTCTGAATTGCAATTGGAGTGGGTTTTATCTACACAGATGGCCATTTAAAGTAAACACATACTTCATTCCATTCCTCAGCTCTTGTCTGAATTTCCTCCGGGTCAGTGTATAGATACAAGTATTGGTGCACACACTGAGAGTCTGCAACATGAACCCAAACTGCTGTAGTATATATACCGGTGAACTCAAATATCTGTCCAAGTAATAGTAATCTTCCTTTAGCCATTTCAGTGAATTAGCTGCATAGGGAATCCAAAATGATATGAAATTAGCTGAAATTGCAAACAAAGTGTGCCACCTCACCTTTCTCCGGGTTGAACTCCATCTGCCACTTCTCAGACCACTTCTGCATCCTATCAATGTCTATCTGCAATCTTCTACAATCCTCTACACTATCTGAAACAACACCAACCTTCGTGTCGTCTGCAAAATTGCCAACCCACCCCTCCATCCCCACATCCAGGTCGTTAATAAAAGTCACGAAAGTTGGAGGTCCCAGAACAGATCCTTGTGGGACACCACTAGTCACAATCCTCCAGTCTGAATGTACTCCCTCCACCACCACCCTCTGCCTTCTGCAGACAAGCCAATTCTGAATCCACCTGGCCAAACTTCCCTGGATCCCATGACTTCTGACTTTCTGAATAAGCCTACCGTATGGAACCTTGTCAAATGCCTTAGTAAAATCCATGTGGATCACATCCACTGCACTACCCTCATCTATATGCCTAGTCCCCTCCTCAAAGAACTCTATCAGACTTGTTAGACACGACCAGCCCTTCACAAACCTATGCTGACTGTCCCTGATCAGACCATGATTCTTTAAATGCCCATAGATCCTACCTCTAATAATCTTTTCCAACAGCTTTCCCACCACAGACGTAAGGCTCACTGGTCTATAATTACCCGGACTATCCCTGCAACCCTTCTTTGAACAAGGGGACAACATCCGCCTCCCTCCAGTCCTCTGGTATCATTCCCGTTGGCAACGAGGACATAAAGATCCCAGCCAGAGGCTCAGCAATCTCTTCCCTCGCCTCATGGAGCAGCCTGGGAAATATTCCGTCAGGCCCCGGAGACTTATCCATCCTAATGTATTTTAACAACACCAACACCTTCTCTCCCTGATTATCAACATGCTCCAGAACATCAACCTCACTCATATTGTCCTCACCATCATCAAGTTCCCTCTCATTGGTGAATACCGAAGAGAAGTATTCATTGAAGACCTCGCTCACTTCCACAGCCTCCAGGCACATCTTCCCACCTTTATCTCTAATCGGTCCTACCTTTACTCCTGTAATCCTTTTGTTCTTTTCATAATTGAAGAATGGCTTGGGGTTTTCCTTTACCCTACTCACCAAGGCCTTCTCATGCCCCCTTCTTGCTCTCCTCAGCCCTTCTTAAGCTCCTTCCTCAATAGACCCATCTGATCCTTGCTTCCAAAACCTCATGTATGCTTTCTTCTTCCACCTGACTAGATTTTCCACCTCACTTGTCACCCATGGTTCCTTCACCCTACCAATCTTTATCTTCCTCACCGGGATAAATTTATCTCTAACATCCTGCAAGAGATCTCTAAACATCGACCACTGGGGTCTTGAGGCTTGAGTTTGAGACAGACTGGGGACTTGAGGTTTGAGCTTGGAGACAGGCTGGCGTCTTGAGGCTTGAGCTTGGAGACAGGCTGGCGTCTTGAGGCTTGAGTTTGAGACAGGCTGGGGTCTTGAGGCTTGAGTTTGAGACAGGCTGGGGTCTTGAGGCTTGAGTTTGAGACAGGCTGGGGTCTTGAGGCTTGAGTTTGAGACAGGCTGGGGTCTTGAGGCTTGAGTTTGAGACAGGCTGGGGTCTTGAGGCTTGAGTTTGAGACAGGCTGGGGTCTTGAGGCTTGAGTTTGAGACAGGCTGGGGTCTTGAGGCTTGAGCTGGGAGACAGGCTGGGTACTGGGCTCTTGAGGCTTGAGGCTAAGGACTTGGCTTTTGAGGCTTGAGGCTGGGGTCTTCGCTCTTGAGGCTGGGGTCTTCGCTCTTGAGGCTTGAGGCTGGCGTCTTGGCTCTTGAGATGCGTAGGCTGATAACTCGGACACAGGTACTCGGAAACAAACTGGGAACTGTACATCAACACAGCGCAGGGACTAACCTTCGAAAAGCTGGGACTCATCGTTAACACGACACCAACATGAGACTGGACAGTACATAGACACAGAGCTGGAACTTAGACAAGCCGGGACTCAACTTCATCTCCACACGAAAACTGCCGGACTTACCCAACAGAGGCAAAGACAAAACAGATATCCCGCAGGGCAACGGCTGAACGGCCTGACTTACCTCACGGAGGCAAGGACAAGAAGAGTCAAACACCAAAGAACGGCAGACAGTTCCATCTCTGCATCGGGGTCGCTCCGAGTAGTAGTTACGGCCAGCAACCTTGGCTAGCTATGGAAACAGCCGGATCCGTACCTAGCTTGCAGTGACTGACGGCCACTCAGCTGGCCCAGGGAACAGCCGAATCCATCCCGCAAAGACAGCTCCGACTACTGACAGCAAGGCTCCATGAGGGGATGATTCCCCAAAGCGACCTAAAGACGGCAAATAGCCGCTCTAGCCTTCCACCGACAGATTGCTCCCAGGGGATCTTGACAAGACAAACCAGCAACCCACAGTCGTCCCCAAGGCTACTTATATTCCAAGCCTCAAGATGCGAAACTGGTGCCTATGATTAACTCAAATAAAACGGGACAGCTGGAAGACCCGGAGTCCTGACTCCACGGACCGTACCGTGACACCCACACTCTCACACTGTAGCAGAGACTGACAGATACAGAATGAAGCCCACACTCTCATACTGTAACAGAGACTGACAGATACAAATTGAAGCCCACACTCTCACACTGTAACAGAGACTGACAAATACAGAATGAAACCCACACTCTCACACTGTAACAGAGACTGACAGATACAAATTGAAGCCCACACTCTCACACTGTAACAGACACTGACAGATACAGAATGAAACCCACACTCTCATACTGTAACAGAGACTGACAGATACAAATTGAAACCCACACTCTCACACTGTAGCAGAGACTGACAAATACAGAATGAAACCCACACTCTCACACTGTAACAGAGACTGACAGATACAAATTGAAGCCCACACTCTCACACTGTAGCAGAGACTGGTATGTATGTACAGTATGAAATGCACACTCTCACAATGAACCAGAGAGTGGGAACTGAAGTACGCCACGCTCTCATTCTGTTCCAGGGACTGATATCCATAAAATTATCCCCACACCGTCACATTCTACCGGAGACAGGTGGGTACAGAATTAACCACCACTCCACACTCTACCGGCGACAGGCAGGTGGAGAATGAAACCCAGACTCTTATATTATCCGACTGAATGTCTCCGGTTTGTCGATTGTCTCTCATTGCTGTCGTTCTCTCTCACTAATTCCGCATTTTATGTTAACTACATATTAACCTCCTCTTCATTTTCACCTTGAAACCGACTGCATGCTCAGTCCTTTCCTCTCTCTGGCAAACTGGCCTGTGACTCTGTTCTCCCAATTTTCTGTTCTTCTTCTTTCATTCTGCTGTGAATAATTCTTGTTTCTACAACATGGTCTTGCAGCTGTTTCAATGTCGCTTCTGTTTCTTCGATCGCTTCATCGATGTGCTGACTCCTCCTGACGGAGAAGAGAAAGTCATGAACTGGGAGATCGACAAAGAATTTAATAAATGTACTGACGTTCATTTGCCTGTGTGTGTGTGTGTGTGTGTGTGGTGTGCATCTGTCTGTCTGTGTGTGAGGGAAAGAGAGTATGTGTGTATTTGTGCGTGCGTGTGTGTGTGTGTGTGTGTTGTGTGCATCTGTCTGTGTGTGAGGGAAAGAGAGTATGTGTGTATTTGTGCGTGCGTGCGTGCGTGTGTGTGTGTGTGTGTGTGTGTTTCTGTGTGTATCTGCTAATAGCGGTTTTTCATATGGCTTTATGTGATGGTATAGCCCTATTTGTCGGTCCTGCATTCATTTCTGCAGGGCACTGCGAAGGTAATGTCAAGGACACGGACATTTTTTATGTTTAACCATGAGAAGAATCGGAATGGAATCTATAGTTGGCAGAAAGTATTTTATTAAATTATGCCCGTATTCACACCTGGGAGAAACGTGTTGATGGTTGTGCTCTTAACCCCCAGGACAGTGAATGGCAGTCGTATCAGCCCATTGTATTTCTACAGCTAATTGACAATATTTCAGAATCTAACTGTTCCTCAGGTGGATTCAACGTCGGCTTTGTCCGTCACTTTACCGTTTCAAAATCCACAGAACGAGTAGGAAATTTTATACATATTCGTTATAAGATATATAAGAGGTTCACACTTACAAACGTAACTGTAACTGCTTAAGAAGCACTCTTTCCCTGAATCAATTTCTTTCTGAAATCTAACTTCGAAAATCACCTGGTGACTCTGTAATATCCTTACTGGTACTTATTTGCATTAAACCTAGTGTTGATACAATGCTTTCTATTTGTCTCTGACTCTGCTACTGCAGCGGATAATGTCTGTAATGCTGTGGTCATTGCTTTTCATTTCGCACCGCATACTTGCCAACATCTGTGTTTGCGACTGAATCGGTAACAGTGCAAACAGTGAGGGTTTGCGCCAAAAAATACCCATTAGCGTTAATGTATCATGACCAGAAAAAAAATCACCGGAGCAAAGTAAGTGAATCATACTAAAGGTGCGTCATCACAGAGAAATAACAAGGCAGAGACTTCATGTCAGAGTGGAATCAGCGCTGATGAGGTGGACTCACCAAAAGGATTACAGACTATTGTCGCCACCAGCGATGCTCAGATAATGTCCTATCATTACACAGAGTAGTTTGACAACAATCAAGCATTGCAGTCCCAGCGTCAGCTGTCTCTTGGGGCGTCAAGACTGGTGTTGAGTTCAGTTCAATGAAATAAGGCGTGTTCTTTCCCCATTGGCATTCCGCTTCGCTAAAGTAGGGAAATAATTGCTAATTAGCAGTAATTAGCACCAGTCAATGTACAAGTTGTTTTCATCATTGGTAACCGATTATTCTATAAAAGTTCGCCATTATGTACTTCAGCTACAGTTAGGACAGAAACATTTAGACGCGGAGGACTCGCAACAACGTGTGACCGGTGAAGAATTTTACGCATTAGGCGCAAAATAAGTTTACTATCTGGGCTTTGTTATAACTGTTTGACTTTATTGACTGGTTATTTACAACTTTTATGACATTTAGAAATTGGGAACATTCCGAACAGAATTGTAAATACTAACAGCCTTGGATTAGCAATGCTTCCAGAGAGCACCATCTGTTACACAGTGATTATAATTGTCGGTATCCCGGGTAAGTACCTTTCGATTACTTTATACTGAAGCAGAGACCTCACGCTGCTCTCAGCTGCTGCTCATGTGATTTTAATAGTATTTATTAAAAATCCCTGTAATGCCGTCTCGTTCCTCTCAGCCTCCTGCCCTGTTAATATTTTAACCTGGGTCATACAGACTTGTCACTGGAACTGATGTAATCCTCTCATTTGTGGCGTTGAGACGTCGAACTGTACAGACACAACACACATAATCCGTGTCTATCAAAACCTCCTGTCATTAGCGAACCTCATTCCTTCCAACCCTGTCTCGTGAGCAGTAGATTAACGCTTAAACTCACAGTAAATAGCTTTGATTTCAATATGCGAAATTATATTCCCTCTTCTTGTTCGGGTTCACGGGAAGTGAGCATCACAAGCAATTCTGATATTATTAGCGCCTCTCTAATTTTCCCGACCAGAGGATTAATGTAACAATCCACAGGATTCTTGTGTCTACAGCCACATAAAATCCAGATAAAGGCCAATATTCTCCTTCCCCAAAGGACATTTGTGAAACAAATGAGGCTTTACAGCAACTTAGTCGTGTGGAGTGCTTCGTCACCGAGGCCAGCTTGTCATGGAAGGGCGAAAGAGACTCGTCTAAAGACAGGAAATCCAATGACGCAGCCGGGCGGTAGGGTTCCATTTCAGCGTAAACGATGCGCCGCCACAGCTGTGATCCAGAGACACTTGTCGCTCCACAAACACACGCGCAACTTCCAGCGGTTGAGCGCCCAGTTGGAAATTTACCAATTTCCACCAAAAATTTCTCTTCCCTCTTTCTGAAAGGTAAACTCATCTTTTCCCCTTCTATTTTCCCCTTCCAACACTGCTCGATTAAAGGACGCTCGATGTTCTATCCTTTTCTTTAACAATTCCCAAGTTTTTTCCAGTCACCGAATTCTTATCTATGTTTCTTGGTGTCAGCACTGTTCCCTCATGCTCGTGTACGCAGCTGCGCCATAACTGAAATAGGTCACTCTGTAAACATATTTTTAAAAATCTTTGTTAGTATAATTATGAAATACTGGGAAATTAACTATTATTGAATATAATCCATAAATGTGCTAAATACTAAACGTACCACATTTACGTTAGAACATTTTAGAGCTTCAACGTATTTGCATTGTCATTGTTTCAAGTTACAACACTGTCAAAAATGGTCACAATAGAGACAGAAACCACCAACGCCGTTCAGTCAAAACAGTTTACTTTGGCACACTCCCTGTCAGAGGTGACTGTCTAACAGCGTTACTTGTGTGGTGTATTATGTTTTGTCATTGTTCGACATGCATATTGAAGCGCCGTGCACTTTTCAAACCGTGCAAAACTATTCTACTCAGTGCAATGGTTTGCCCATGAATCAGTAAAAGAAAATAGACGGAAGGTTGCTGGGGTGCAAGATCCTGGTTTCAGAATCTGACCTTGCAATCGAATAATAACTAAACCCTTCATAAAGGAAGTGAGATGAGCACTTCAATCACACTACCTCTCTGCTTGGAGTTGTGTGAACAGTTTTGGTCGCCCTGTTATCGGAAAGGCAGGAGTGCGCTGAAAGGAGAGCAGACAGTATTTACAAACAAGCTGCAGGAATCCAGGGCATGAGTTACAGGGAGAGGTTCGGCCGAGTGGCATTTTATTCCTTAAGGCAGGTGATTGGTGGAGGTGCATAAAACCGTGATAATGTACGGATACAGTCATTCATCTCCGTGGGGTTGGGTAATCGTGAGTAAAAGGGGGTATATTTAAAATCAGAGCAGAAGTACAGTTGGATTCCGAGCGACGTTTTCCCACACAAGGGTTGCTCAGTGTATTGAAGAGCCTGACAAAGGAAATGAGCGATACAGGGTCATTAACAATATTTAAAATACACCTGGATAGTTTGACAAATGTGAACGGCTTAGAGAGATGTGATCTAAACGCGAACATACGGTACCAGCTCAGATGGCCATGTCAGTCGGTATGGAGATATTGAGCCGAACGACGCGTTTCTGTGCTCTAACATTCCTGGACTCTACTCATCGCTGCTGCATCCGTGATCGTGAGGAGATAATGTAGCATGTACTACGGTAAAGCGCTTTATTCTGCGGTCAGGTTTTCAAACACACCGCATCAACACAGGCATCCTTCACTTCCACTGATAATGTCCGGAAGAGATGGTATTACTTCAAGCGAACAAATTATGGCTGTATTTCTATGCAAAATGCGTTTGATTTTATTTATTCTTATTTTTGGTCCTTTTCTTTTTGTTTCGCTGTAGTTAACCTTGTTGCAATCATCATTCTCTGCCGAGGAAACTGCGGTCTCTCCAAATGCGTCACGCGCTACCTGGTGGCGATGGCAGCGGCGGATCTAATGGTGATGATTATTGAAGTCCTTTTCTCCCAGATGGGTCGAGCAGACGGATTTTACAGATTCCTGGACAACGCTCCGTACTGCCTTGTCCACTACGTCATGTGTCACGTGGCCGTTGATTGTTCCGTGTGGTTTACTGTCGCTTTCACTTTCGACCGCTTTGTGGCTATTTGTTCGGTTAATTTAAAAACAAAATACTGCATCCCCAAAATTGCGGGTGTGGTGATTGGCGCAGTATCTACAAGTTTATTTTTTTTAAAACATACCATTTTATTTCATGTATATGGAAAGAATATCGTTGTTGGTGAGGGGTAACTGGGTCTGTTTCAGTAAACCCCTACTTCCTTTCTCGCCATCGTTTGAGGGGTTTTATTGGGTAGACCGTCTGTTGAATCCGCTACTTCCTTTCTTCCTCATTTTGACCCGCAATGCTCTGACCGTCGGACAGATACTGGCGGCGAGCAGAGTCCGCAGGGAGCTGAAGGGACGGGGAAATTATGGGAAACAGCGAGATCCGGAGATGGGGAGTCGGAGACAATCCATCATTCTGCTCTTCAGCCTGGCGGCGAGCTTGCTTCTGTGTTGGGCGACAGGCACTCTGGTCTTCATTCTCATGCGATGCCTCTACACAGGTCTAGAAATGTCCATTCGGCTTTATCAGGCACAGTTTTGGGGTTCTGTTATTCAGAATTTCAGCAGTTGCACAAATACTTTTATTTACGGAGTGACCCAGGCAAAATTCAGAGAGCAGTTGAAAGTTCTTCTGCTCTCACCCGCTAATTTAGTTTTGAAATGTTTTAGAAAACTATTCTTCTCAGATGAAAGCGTCGAATAAATTTCCAATCATGGAAATAAACTCACAACTGCTTTGCGAGCAATTTAATAAATTAAACTCCGCGAAAACGTTTCTGTTTTTAAGCAATACCTTTGTTTCTAACAGATCTGCTTTCCCTTTCTTCCGGTAAAATAGTCTCATTTCCTGTTAAATTGTTTGGTAATTTTCATTCTGTAAACTGTATTTTACCTCGCACATTAAATTACCCAGGTATACAATATTTTACTTTACTTTATACTTTATACTTCATTGTCGCCGAACAATTGATACTAGAACATAGAATCATCACAGCGATATTTGATTCTGCACTTCCCGTTTAATGGATTACAAATCGATAGTAAATATTAAAAATTTAAATTATAAATCTTAAATAGAAAGTAGAAAAATAGAAAGTAAGGTAGTGCAAAAAAAAAAAATAAATAAACCGAGATGCAGGTCCAGATATTTGAAGGGTACGGCCCAGATTCGGTATCAGATCCCAGATCCCAGATCCAATACTGAGAACACGTCGATCCATTCTCTAATTGTCCATTACCTCCACCTTTGGAGCGACAATGCAATGGCAGCCGATCCCGACACCCATTCCCTTTCCCCCTTGTTCGGTGTTTTCCCTGTAATTAATGTTCCAGTTTGCCTGCTGTACCAGCGTATTACTGGGAAATTTGCTGTCCTTGTTCTGTCTGGCGGAAGCTTTCTGGTTTCAGCATGAATGCAAGCCCACAATGTAAATAAGTTTTAATTTTGTTTCAGCCTAGCTTCGCTCTGCTTTGACATCACATCGGTACATCTTTCCAATTGCATATAGTAAACACAAATTGCCCTTGAAATATCATGATTCCAGCACGCCCCCTTCACGGTAATGATGTCGAACATGAGGAACATCAGAAGCAATTTAGAAGATTTAACATTTCATACATTCAACTAATATCAAAGTATATATCTTCTCAATTCCTACACTGAGTGCAAGCCATTACTTCTCCGTGGATTGTCACCTTGTCGCAGTGGAGAAGTTTTTGTGGTCTTGTGATCCCGAGAGCAATGCCGTCTGGAGCTATGCTCCTGGTAGGGTCACCCATGGCGGTAAGGTCGAGGGTGAGGTCCCTGACAAAGTACAATCCAACCAAGAACTCAACGGTGGAACGAGGGAAGAAGTTACTTCGAACTCAACGGCTGTGAAGGCGGATGAAGGCTGCAACAAATCTATCAGCTCCAGTCGTTGTGGTTTCCATGCCACTGGAATCAGTTGGTTGATTTGTGAAGTATCGTGTGCTTCTTGGAGTGCAACATCAAGTACACGTTATACAAATACACGCACAGGCGTCTCGCTCTGTACGGAACGAAAACCATCATCCTGATCTCGAGGGATAGCCACGACGACGACGGCGAGTCCTTACCATGCCGGTGACGTAAGCTATATTCCTGCTTTACACGTTCGCGGTTTTCATTCTATTTCTTCCAGGATGTTGCGCGTGATGGAGCCGGTAGGCGTACAAGCACCAGATAGATATGCTGGTTGGGTGGAATCGCAGCAACAATTTTGCAATCAATGTCAGTAAGACAAAGGAATTGATTGCGTACTCCAGGAAAATACGTCAGATGAACAAACACCAATCCTTATTGAGGGTTCAGAAGTGTGAACATCTTCAGGTTCCTGTGCCTCAACATCCCAAAGGATCCATACTGGTTCCAAGATGTTGACGTAGTCACGGAACAGTCGCGATAAGTACTCATTGACTAGATTTAGAGCCGGCAAGTTATTCAATTAATTTCTATGGACCTATGTGGAGAGCTTTATGAGTGGTTGCTTCACAGGCTGGTGTGGGGCGGGTATCTAATGTAAAGCATCGAAAGAGGCTGCTGAGTGCTGTAGCCGTAGTCACTTCAATCACGGGCACACGCCTCGCCACCATCGCGGATATGATGCTCAGAATATGATGCCAAGAGAAGGCTGCGTGCATCATTCAGGACCTACACCAAACCAAACTCCTCAGACATGTCTCAACACATTAACACTAAAGATTCAGTTTTAAATATCTATTTAATTTATTGTATTGTAACTTATAGTGATATATAGAAAATAAATCAAGTTCTTAGAGAGAGGTATCATAGGTTCAGAGGAAGGGAGTTATATACAGGCCTCCAGCAGTGGACTGTGAGTACAAATAACAACGGGAGATACACAGGCATGTGAAAACGACAGTATTGCGATGGTCATTGTAGTATTTCAATATGAAGATAATTTGGGAAAGTCCAGTTGGCGCTGGATCCCCAGAGAGGGAATTTGGGCAAAGCCTACTAGATGGCTTCTTCGAACACGCTTTGGTTGAGTCCATTAGAAAAAAAAAAACAATTGTGAATTGCGTGTTGTGTTGTGTTGTGTTGTGATTTGTCTAGGAAGTTTAAGATACAGGAATGCTCATGATATGATCGAATTCACTGTGTAGTTTGAGAGCGAGAAGCTAAAATCACACATATGAGAATCACGTGCAGTAAGTAGAACTACAGAGGCACGAGAGAGGAAAATAAAAAGGTTCAGAAGGTTAATTGTATTGTCAAAATCTGCATGTACAATACAACTCTGAGATCTCTCTACTCCAGATAGCTATTAAATACAGAGAGACAATGGGTGTACATGTAAGGGCAGACATCAACCCCGGCCCGAAAAAAGTAAAATAAAATAAACCTCGCAGACCCTCCTCTTCTGCAGCAAAAAAAGTAGCGAAAATTACAGTCCCCGATCACGTCACTCGCAAAAATAAAATCACTGACGATACCTGCCCTCGCCGCTTTCACTCGCAGAAAAGAACAGCGCCCGAAGTCTGGAGATGGCCAAGTGGATTGGAGCAGGGATAACGGCAGATCCACAATGACTGGTGTTCCTGGGGGCAATTGGGAAAGTGCAGGATAGATACATCCCAAATAAGAATAAATATTCGAAGGGGAGGATGAGGCAACCGTGGCCGAAAATGGAAAGTAAAGTTAGCATAAAGGCAAAAGTCGGTGCTGATAATACAGCAAGCATTAGTGGGAAGCTGAAGGTTTCAGACACTTTCAAAAATCAATGAAAAGGAATTAAAGATTGATGACAGGAAAGATTAAGTGGAAAATAATAGAGATGAAAATACCATTTTTTCAGACATATGAATAAACGGGAGGCGGGAGTGAATATCAGAAAGCTGGAAAATGAGGCGGGAGAAGTAGTAATGGACGAAAATTAAAAGATGGGCTAACTGAATGAATATTTTGCGTCAGTCTGCGCTGTGGAAGATAGCAGCATAATGGCACCAATAAACGTGTAGGAGAGGACATAAGTGAGAGTAGATGTTAAGACAACGGAGAAGGTGCTGCTGAAGCTAATAGTACTGAAGATACATGTCACCTGGACCTGAGGACTACACCCCAGGGTTCTGAAAGAGGTAGTTGAAGAGATTCTGGAGGCATTAGTAGTACTCCTTCAAGTATCACCACATTCCGGAATGGTTCCTGATGACTGAAAAATTGCAATTGTCACTGCACTCTGAAAGAAGCGAAGGAAGCTAAGAAAAGGAAATAATATACTGACTGGGTAGCCTGACTTCAACGTATTCCAAGGTTCAAGGAACAATTGAGGAAAATGGGCGAAGATTTGTCAAATAGATCATCGTGTAGTACGGTGATGCTCCTTGGAAAAAAAAAGATAACAAACATCTCTAAAAGAGGATAGTTTTCAGAAACCAGAGATACAAAGAGACCTTGCGCAGTATTCTCTACTTGCCTACTTCTAGGCTTAGTCATAGGTAAAGGAATTTTAACATGCAATTTTAACATTCAGTTCAAGAGTAGAATATAAAAGCAACAATGCAATGTTGACAGATATAAGACGTTGGTCAGAAGACACTCGGAGAGTCCAGAGGAGGCTCACGGGAATGACACGGGAACGCATGGGTTATCGGGTTCAAACGAGGGGAGATTGATAGTTCCGTGCCTGTGCTCACTGCAGGGGCATCTCATTGAAATCTATCGAATATTGAAACGCCTACTTAGAGTAGAAGTACGGAGGGTGTTTCCAATAGTGGCGTAGTCTAGGATTAGAGAGCGGGGCCGCAGAATAGAACATAGAACATAGAACAGTACAGCACAGTACAGGCCATTCGGCCCACAATGTTGTGCCGACCGTCAAACCCTGCCTCCCATATAAGCCCCCACCTTTGATTCCCCCATATACCTGTCTAGTAGTCTCTTAAACTTCACTAGTGTATCTGCCTCCACCACTGACTCAGGCAGTGCATTCCACGCACCAACCACTCTCTCAGTAAAAAACCTTCCTCTAATATCCCCCTTGAACTTCCCACCCCTTACCTTCAAGCCATGTCCTCTTGTATTGAGCAGTGGTGCCCTGGGGAAGAGGCGCTGGCTATCCACTCTATCTATTCCTCTTATTATCTTGTACACCTCTATCATGTCTCCTCTCACCCTCCTTCTTTCCAAAGATAAAGCCCTAGCTCCCTTAATCTCTGATCATAATGCATACTCTATAAACCGGGCAGCATCCTGATAAATCTCCCCTGTACCCTTTCCAATGCTTCCACATCTTTCCTACAGTGAGGTGACCAGAACTGGACACAGTACTCCAAGTGTGGACTAATCGGAATAGAAAGATGATAGTTTAGAACAGGGATGAAGCAGAATAAATTTATCCAAAGGGTGCTGCATTTGAGGAATTAGATGTCACAGACGGCTATGGAAGCCAAGTCATTGGGTGTGTTTGAAGCCAAGGTTGATAATTTCTTGTTTGTTAAGGACGTCAATGTCCATGTCCAGTGGAATGGGGTTGAGGGGATCATAAATCAGCTCTGCTACATTGGCGAAACAGACTCAATGGGGCGAATTCCTGTTCCTGTTCCTTTGTTTTATGGACCTATGGATCTTATATTATTATTCTATATGTGTTACACAGTACAGCTGCCATAAAACAAAAAAAAACATATATCCGTCATTATAACCCTGATTCTAATCCTGACCTTTATCCCCAGCAGTGGAAATCTCCTTCATTGACGATACTGACGCCAATGTTATATATCTACACTCACGTTCTGACCTACCTATCCTGAAACAAATTCCCACATTGTCCAATCATACTATTTGTATTGGAATGACGATTTATCATTTCCATCACTGACAATAAATCACTTCAGGTGCAATGCTACGGTGAGTGATTAACATTGATAGAGCTGCGATGGCCGAGTGGTTAAGGCGTTGGACTTGAAATCCAATGGGGATTCCCCGCGCAGGTTCGAGCCCTGCTCGCAGCGGTCACTCTACAGGCACGAGGGACCAGAACTCCACCTGCCTGTCAATAACTCCCTGGCTGCTGTCTGAACGCTACATTCTCTGCCAAACCCAGGCGGCAAATGTTAAGATTCTTACACTCTTCAATACTCTTCCATTCTCAGTGCCAAGAGTTCATTTTCACTCCGACTCTGATCAATCTCGGCGAGGAAGCTTAAACAACCCTTTCTCGCGGAGTTTACTTAGCGACGCATTGTTATTTTGCAAACGAGTATCTAACAATAGATTTCGGGTAGAAACAGAGCGATTGATGTCGGCGAGTTCTACAGCTATATGGATACAGAGCGCCCCACTTCGTTCACCAGTCTACTTCCTTCAGCTAGACTGGGGACGATTTATCGCACTGAGCAGAATTCCTGCATCCAAATCAACAGTAACTCTGGAAATTTTAGAATTAATGGCACCAATTTAATGTTAATTATCTTCATAATTGAAGAAACTGGGAGAAGTAGCATCAATGAGTATAACGTAGCGCCCTCTCTTGCTCCCTCTGTTGGAGGATCATGTGTAAACGCATGAACCATTTTCCTTCCTCCGTCCGAACGGTGACAATTCCTACGAGCCCTCTAGCTTCCGAGTTTAAATGAAGGGATGGAAAAGTAACATTTCGTTTTCTCGCTGGGGTGAAATATTCTGATGGTCAAGAAAACACTATGAGGAAAACGATGGCCCAAAGTGAACATTAAATTGATAAACTGCCGTGTAACTCACTCTCTTTCACTGCCTTTCAAACTCCCCCGCTTACTTTCTTGCCCTGTCTACGATGTGACTCTCTCCCCTGCTTCACTTCCACGACTCGCTCTTTCTCTATCTCTCTCTGTAACATACACAAACCCCCCCACACACAAACACACATTCTCTCCTCTCCTCTCTCTCTCTCTCTCTCTCTCTCTCTCTCTCTCTCTCTCTCTCTCTCTCTCTCTCTCTCTCTCTCTCTCTCTCTCTCTCTCTCTCTCTCTCTCTCTCTCTCTCTCTCTCTCTCTCTCTCTCTCTCTCTCTCTCTCTCTCTCTCTCTCTCTCTCTCTCTCTCTCTCTCTCTCTCTCTCTCTCCTCTCTCTCTCTCTCTCTCTCTCTCTCTCTCTCTCTCTCTCTCTCTCTCTCTCTCTCTTCTCTCTCTTTCCCCCCCTCTCTCTCTCTCTACATTCTTCTTTCCTCCTAACTCTCACATTTTCCTCTCAATCCTCTCAAGGCTGAAGCAAGCGTTCAGCAATCAATAATCAATGTCTGTGTTCAGAGAAAGGACTGCCTGTTTGGGGTGGGAAGTTTATAGATATTCCTTTACAACACAGCTGGGGTGTAGGGTAGGAGACGTGAACTGGTGCGGCAACGTAGGGGCGAACAGGTAACAAGGCATGAAGGAGTAGCGATTTTCCAATAAATCTGTTCCCAGAACTTCAGTTCAATCCTCCGTTAAGATACGACCACCATATGAATTTGAGCTGGAAAAGAATCGAAGTTTGAACCAATAAAATATTTGCTTATTTCAATAAGAAATATTGTTCAGCCGAGAGTGGGAGGGGGATTGAGATTATGACCCAGTCGCTGAACAGGGCAGACGAGTCCATGAAAGGGAAAAGCTTTCGCAGTTTCATGTCACTCGCTCTGCAGACTCCCCAATACACTCTTGACCAGCAAGCGACAGTACATTGTCGTACATAAGCTGGTTCGCTGATCTTCCGTCAATATCGCCCTCGCCGGTTGTGACTGGTGTGGTGTAGCGACTGTGCACACTCCCGCCATCAGCCAACAACCCACAAACCAACCCTCGTCAAAGTCATGCAACATACCTAGCTCCCATTGGTGTGTGCAGATGTCAATCTAATATGTTGACCAATGGCGGAAACGGGTTTCACCCGGTGTTTGTTCTCTCCCATGGACCCTGACTGGCTCTGCGTCCCCAAAGTCCTCTCAATCCTGAGCAAAATCTCAGAACAATGTCCCGTTTTTTAAAAGATTTATATCCATATGCTTTTATCGGAAGCTGGGGGCGTTATCAGGGCATAGAAATAAAGGCAGACGACAGAAGATTATCTCCTCTCACCTAGGGAGACGGAAGAAGATTTGGTGGAGAACTTTTGACCGGCAAGTGTGGTATGGGGAGTAGGACTGAGAGCAAATTTGGTCCAGCCTGATCTTTTTGAATGCCAGGGCTGGCTGACGAGGATTAGAGTCTTGCTCTTCTTACTGTTGTCTATGTGTTTAAAGAAAAGGAATAAACAGGCATTTCTTGGGTCAGTATGCTAACTCAGTGGATATAATAGGGACCGATGCTTGGAGATCAGTTGTTCGCAATCTATATCATCAGTTTGCCCGAGGGATGATTTCCAAGTCTAAAAATGACACAAGATTTATATCTAACTTTTGTTAATAATGCAGAGCTGTATGATTTATGTTTTGCGGGCTCTCTGTCTCTTCGAGCCTGCAATGATGCTGCAAGTTTTTTATTGTACCTGTACCTTACCGTCCCTGGGCACACGGCAATAAAGTCGACTGGACCAGGCAATAGTCACTGAGATTTGAGCAGTGATGAACCCGTCCAGATGAGTCAAGGTGATGTTGTCAAACTGAGTGATTACGACTGGAGTCCAATATGGGAAATATATGGTCACCTTCTTCTACAGAGAGACAGCATCACTGAGTGTGTTTAATAGGCGAGGGATTGAGGTGCAGTGAGTCGTGATGAAGATCAAATTATACATTGTATTTATTGTAAGTTATTGTCTGTAAGACCTCACACAGTTATTTCGGGCTTTATTGAGACTGCATCTGCGATATTTTTTTTGTCAAAGTCATGTTCTCCTTGTCTAACAAATGTCATACAGAACAAATAACGAATCGCTGCAGAAATAGTGGACAGCGGGTCAGGTAACATCTCTGGACGATAGGAGATAGTACACAATTCCGATTCACACACTGCCGCTGAACTGAACGTAGAGAATAGATGACTAGAGTGGGGAGCTAAGAATGGGGAAAGAGTTGGGAAGGAACTGAAGGGTGCAATTGAGGATGTGTGGTGGTCAGCTCGATATGGTCACTGTTGTTCGTTAATTGTTATTTATGTCGGTAATTTTGATGCAAAATCGCGTCTTGATCAGGACGTTTCTGCATGACACAAAATTAGGCGGTGCTGTTGATAATGAGGGCGATTACTCTTGATTACAAGCGTACCTGGTTCAGTTAAAGAAGTGGCGGATGTGTTGTGAATGTAATCCAACGTAGATATGTATAATGTCGTACATTTTAGAAATAAAACTTGCAAAGCACTTGTGCTGGAAATAGCAGGGCATTCCGGAGTACAGTTGACAAGAGGGACCCAAAGGCACAAGCTCACTGTTCGCTGAATTCGGAAGTATAGTGAAAAGCCTTTTCTCATTCCGGCCTTCCTCATTCAGGGCAACAGGAAGGAACGAAAAGTAAGACATTATGATAGGTCGTTGTTGAGTTTGTGGATAGAGTGCCATGTAGAGTTTCGGACGCTCCATTATAGAAAATAGGCCAATAAAATGGAAACAGTGCAAGTAAGTTATACAATGTCGTTTTCAGCACCAAGAACTGGGTTATATAAAGAATTTGTCCAAGCCTGCCATTTGTTCATTCCAAGACGAGGAGACTGAGATTTAAAACAGAGATAAAATGAATGTTAACAGCCTTTTTTTCTGTGCAAAGGAGACCAAATTATTTGACATTGGAATATTTGAAAGGAACGTGGGCAGCAACGTTTCCGTGAAGAGTTCAGTGAATATGTGGTATGAGCTGCCAGAAGTAGATCAAGCAGGTAGAACAGTTTCACGGAAGGGCGGGCCCTAGAGGAATATGATCCGCACGCAGGAAACTGGGACTTACTCTGGTGGGAAGGTGGTCGGAATGGATCTTTGAGTCGAAGAGCCTGTATCAATTCATAATTCCTTCACGACTCGTATCAGTGGGTTATGTCAGATATCACTGGACAGACATGATATGGAAGGCAATGGCAAAGAAGAATGCTTGGTTACTAAGCCGACTACCGCTGTGATCAGGCGATGGAGATACAGACGCATTGCTGAACAATCATGTTGTCTCTGACTCACTTTTCACTTCTTACGGGCAATGCGGAACAATGTCATCCCGTGATGCATTCACCGCCGGGACGAATGTGTAAACACGAAGACTTCGATCAACCACCAACAGTCAGAATCAGAGTAGACACTGGTGCGTTGACTGTCCTCTTTCTAATTAAACGTGTCTTGCTGGTGCACAGGTAGACAGATAGCAAATAGATTAGATGAAGAAGCTTACATGAGCGCTAAACGGGCACAGTATATTGTCATGAAACGGTTTTTGATCTCACCGGTAAAGCAGATGAAATTAATGAAACATTCCAACAGTTCCACTGCAGGGACCTGGAACCTGGAATAGTCGAATCACTCCACTCACCATGTACAGATTCTTCAGAGCGAAACGAGCAGGAGGTCCTTCTCGGAGGTAGAGAGGTTACAGACGAACTTAGACTGGGAGAATGGAAAAAGAAGTGGCAGATGGGATGCAGTGCAGGGAGATACATGGTCGAACACTTTGCTATCAAAAATGAAGGAGCACACTTTCTAAAAGGAGAGAAAATGCAAGCAATAAAACTGAGGCGCTAAGAGCCTTGGGAGTCCTTGTACAGGCCTCCAATTGCGACGTACACAACTGCACCATAATGTCCCAAAGGCTAATTTGTAGGGTGAATCTGTGGTGATAAAGGCACATGTTCACTTTCATTTCAAGAGGACTAGAATATAAAGCAAGGATGTGATTCAGAGACTTTACAAAGCACTGGTGAGGCCTTGCTTGGAGTATTGTAAGCATTTTTAGTTCCTTTACCTGAGGAAGTATTGCTGACCTGGACAGAGTTCCAAGGAGATTCACAGAAATGATGCTAGGATGGATTGGCTAGTGACATGAAGAGCGTTTGCCGGCGCCGGGCCCGCATTCACTGGAATTCAGTAGGTTGCGCGGTGACCTCATTGAAACCTATCGAATGGTGAAAGGCCTTGATAGGGCGGATGTTGAGAGGATGTTTCCTATGGTGGGAGAAAATAAGACCAAAGGACGGAGCCTCGCGATAGGGGACCGTCCTTTTAGAACAGAGATGAGGAGTGAGTTCTTTAGCCATAGAGCGGTGAATCTGTTGAATTTGTTGCCACGAGCCCCTGTGGAGTCCAAGTTTTTTTGTATAATTGTCAGAGATCGATAGATTGTTGATTGATCAGGGCATGAAATGATACAAAAGCAGGAGAATGGGGCTCAGAGGAAATGTCGAAGCAAACCCGATGTGCCCGAGGGCCTAATTCTGATCCTATATTTTGTGGTTTTATGGTGCTGAATCAGGCCAATGCTGGTTAAGCATAGACAGGAATGGGGTTATAGTGGAAGCAAGCTAATCCACACCATAATATAAAATTAGCACATTAAATTACAGCGACAATATGTTAATTCCCTGACCGGGAATCGAACCCGGGCCGCGGCGGTGAGAGCGCCGAATCCTAACCACTAGACCACCAGGGAAGCTGATAAAGCGCTGCACACAGCAATACACAACTATCAAATGAGCAAAATACTTTATACTTCATACTTTATTGTCGCCAAACAATTGATACTAGAACGTACAATCATCACAGCGATATTTGACTCTGCATGAGTAAATGTGATAAGTATTGCCAATAATCCACCGCTCAGCATTTTGCACATCCCTTGTTCATCCAGTGCTTCTGGTTAAGGAACACTCTGGACTCTGAATGAATCTGAGGTAAACACTCGTTCTCCGTGTCGTTATAAAGATTGTGACATTCAGATTCTCTTATGAGCCCTGGGTCATTTTTATTTCTGTCTATCGCCTGGAAGCAATTCAGTGGTCGGCCCTACGATCCCGCAACCACATCACTGTTGCCGATACATCTGGTGGCTTCTTCCTAAAGGCTGATTTATACTTCTGCGACACTTCGACGCCGTAACCTACGCAAGTGGCCAACGCGCTTTGTGAGCATCCCTCCGCCTGGATGGAGGTAGGAGAAAGAAAAGCAGACGTTCAGAATGCCCGAAATATGGTCTGGGGATGGAATGGTAGGCTTTCCTGGAATGGCGGCGACTCCTGGGCTGGGCGAGGAGCTGCAGCGCAGGACGAGGAAATCCAGGCAGGACGTGGCTCTTGGAGTAGATTTGGCTCTGTTCTTGGACTCGGCTTGATTAGACTCTTACGTACGGGGCCGGGACCCTCCTTGGAGCGCAGGGCCGGGACCCTTCTAGGACGCAGGGCAGGGACCTTTCCAGGGCGCAAGGCCGGGACACTTTTAAGGTGCAGGGCCGGGACACTTCTAGGACACAATGTACGGACCCTTCCAGGACGCAGGGCCGGAACCCTTCTGGGACACACAGGCGGGTCCCTTCTAGGACGCAGTGCCGGGATAACTGTCGAGGATACTTGCCGAGGTGACTGCCGAGGAAACCGCCGAGGTACTGTGAGGGTTTCAGACTGGGAGGGTAAGGGAACAATCCGGCAGCCAATCCTTGGTTTCCAGAGGTATTTATGTGCTAGCCCAAAACGAGAATCAGGCGCCTCAATTAAGGCACTCAATGGAACAAGGGAACACAGGAAAACCCGGAATAAGGATCGATGAACCGGAATGTGAACGGGAATGCGGATTTCACGGACCGGACCATCACAGGTACATGGACTGTTTTACTTAGCCAACGAAATGGGAGACATATCTGGACTCATGCGAGTGTCCATGGCTACACATTGAATTTGGAGTTAGTAGGAGGAACCGAAGCAGAAACTGTTGAGGTGAGGACCAGTTCTGCCAGACGGAGGATGGTGATGATAGAGGGGAACTGGTTGGTTCTTTCCTTGAGAAATGTGGAGATTTTTAAGGCCTTTTAATACGGGGACTGGACGTTCACAGAGAATATGAGATGGTCATAGCCAGGGAACTGGAATTTAGTGAGTCGATCAAGAGCTCGGGAAGGTTCGCGAATGCAGGTGGGAAGGGACTGAGTATGGGGCATAGGATGGACTGGAGCTATGCGAACACATAATCAGTGGGGCAGGAGTAGGCCGAGACAATGAGCCTACCTGGACAATCAGATTTGTGAATCGAGTAGGAGGTAGAGCGAGCAGTTCAGGGCAATGGAACCATGAGTTTTGTACAGTGAATGCAGGTTCTCCAGAGTTGATGACGTCTGTAATAATGTCGGAGACAGTTCTGTGGTCGTCCGCACCCCGGAGACAGTTCTGTGATTGTCCGCAGTCGGGATTATTCAAGGTGTAGGGATGAAGACGTGTCTGAGAGTTCCCGCCTTGTCTCAGCAAGGTAGAGGTCAGTCCGCCACTCTACAACAGCAGCACTTTGTCTGCGTGATTGAAGGTAAATTTGGGGATGGGGGTTGAGATTCGGGAGGGCAGCGTATTCAGAGGGTGTCCTGATGCTGAGGCGGTTGATGACCAGTTGGCAATTAGTGATGAAGATATCCCAGAACAGGCAGAGGACCAGTGCGCTGAGTCCAAGAAGAGAAGGAGGGTTGGAGACAGGACAATGTACCGTCACTGCTGGGTGGTGAATCCTCGCCGATGAGGTGTGCTCGGAGACGGAGCTCAATGGGAAATAAACTTCACCTTCCCAGCAGCACCTCCTGAGCGTCTGAGAAGCTCCAACCAATTGTTTATGAAAGTGTCTGCAGAAATACCACATAATATGATATGTTGTGAAGACGAGGCATTACATTTTCACCGATGGTGCAGTACTCCGGTTAATCCCCACGCGGCATTAAGACAACCAGTTGGCTGCATGGAGTGAGGGACAGAATGGAACCGAATCCGCCAGGTTTTCAAAACGACCGTGGCAGGACTCGAACCTGCAATCTTCTGATAACTTCCACCATGTCAAGCACCGAAGTCAGACGCCTTATCCATTAGGCCACACCGCCGTATTTTGTGAGAAAGGGAACATGCTGAATGATGCATGGAGTTCCCACCTGTTAAGTGGCTTCCTGACCGAGCTAAAGGTACACGCAAGCAGTGATTTCATCCCAGGTGAACATTCGACCTGTTGTCAATATCTCTCCATGCATTCCTGCTTTGAGCTGTACAATATTTAGTTACTGTCACACAGAAAGGAATTCTCAAAGACACATGCCACGGTCTTTTGCAGCGGCGTTATATTCTGGGATTGGAATCAGTGAAATGGTCCACCACATTCAAAACATTATTGATAGAGTGAACTCGATTTCTTTTCAGGTTTTCAGCCGTTGGTTTGGTATTCCCAAACCGAGTAGCCATGTGTATGTGTCGGGTAAGCGTTAGGGTGTTCGGATCTGCGGCTGCGCACAGCCGGGCGTGCCATCAGCGCGTCATAATGTGGTAACTATCGGATTATTGCATTTGCCCAAAACACGGAAATCGTCATTCTCGAACCAGATGGCAAATTCCTATAATATTTGTTTACTTGAAATCAAGCAATATGATAACAAAGCTCTTCAAATTTTATTTAATTCGACATAAATTTATCTCATTTTACAACTCAAAACATTCACAGTTTCTCCGAGTTACAGAGCACGGATTCAATAGTTATGCCACAGCACGTCCATGGGGTCCAAAGTGCATAAAATACCGATTTCCATGTTTCCTGTGGTTGGCACATATCTCTCTAAACTGTCCTTATCCAACTCCATGAATTCTGGTAAGCACGGCGAGCAAAGTAATTCGGCCTGGAATCTGAACACACATGGGTGGGCCTAAAGCAGAAGTTTTAAATGCTGTGAAGAAAATCAGAACTTCGGAGCACAAGAGAGAGAAGAGCAGACGAGGTGGCCGAGAGGTTAAGGCGATGGACTGCTAATCCATTGTGCTCTGCACGCGTGGGTTCGAATCCCATCCTCGTCGCGACATGTTAATCGGGGGGACCACTTTTGAAACTGTCACATTAAAACATCCAAGCTTCCAAATTCTGTCACAGGGACGCCAGGCGGTTTGTTATGTGAGTCATGAAAAGCGATATTCATCATTCATTTATCACCAAATTTGGCCTCAATACCGCAAGATATCGGAGC
Organism: Mobula birostris; assembly: GCF_030028105.1. Classification (NCBI taxonomy): domain Eukaryota; kingdom Metazoa; phylum Chordata; class Chondrichthyes; order Myliobatiformes; family Myliobatidae; genus Mobula; species Mobula birostris. The sequence goes on along the minus strand of NC_092382.1, from coordinate 49,664,928 downwards.
AAAATTAGGCTATTCGGCTCACCGATCTCCGCCATTGCATCACGGCTGACGCCTCACCTTGAGTATTGTGAACAGTTTTGGGTGTCTCATCTTAGAAAATATGGGCTAGCACTGGAGAGAGTCTAGAGGACGTTCACAAGGATGATTGATGACTCCGGGACTGTACTCGCTGGAATTCAGAAGGATGCGAGGGGATCTAATTGAAACTATTCGAATGTTGAAAGGACTAGACAGAGTAGATGTGGAAAGGGTGATTCCCATGGTAGGGGAGTCTAGGACAAGGGGGCACAGCGTCAGGATAGAGGGGCGCCCTTTCAAAACAGAGATGCGTAGAGATTTATTTGGCCAAATGGTGGTGAATGTGTGGAATTTATTGCCACATCCAGTTGTGGAGGCCAGGTCGCTGGGCGTATTTAAGGTAGAGATTGGTAGGTTTTTGACTAGACATGGCACCAAAGGTTATGAGGAGAGTGCTGGGAACTGGAGTTCATGAGGAGAGAAAAAAAAAAAAAGATCAGCCATGATTGAATGGCGGAGCAGACTCGATGGGCCAGATGGCCGAATTCTGCTCCTATTTCTTATGCTCTTATGGTCTTACATATCATTCCTCTCAACTCAATTCCCCTGCCTTCTCCTTGTCACATTTGACACCCTTACTACCTGTCCACCTCCTCAACTGCCGCTTTAAATATACCCAGTTACTTGCTTTTCACGGCTATGCGTGGCAATAAATTCCACAAATCCATAACTTTCTGGCTACAGAAATTGATTCTCGTCCCTTTTCTTAAGGGACGTCCTTATCTGAGGTTGTGCCCGCTGGTCCTCGACTCTAGCACGACATCAAAATCCTCTCCAGGTCCATTCTAACTCGACTTGTCAATATTCGATAGATTTCACTGAGATCCCCGACTCATTCTTCCAAATTCCATCGACCAAAGCCCAAGGTCCTAAAATATTTCTCACATGTAACTCTTTTATTCCGGGCATCATTACCGTGACGGTCCTCTGGACTATCTCCTTCACCGGCACATCCGTTTTAGATAAGGGACCCGAACCGTTCACCATATTCCAGCTGCAGTCACATGGAAGTCTTATAAAGGCTCCGCATTACATATTTGTTTTTATTTTCTAGTTCTCTAGAAATAAATCTTGACATTCCATTTGCCTCCCTTTCTACCGTATAGTCCATCTGACACTTCATTGCCTATCTCTTCATCTGACCAAGGTTTTCTGCAAATTTTTTGCTTCCTCAAGACCACCTACCCTTCAACCTTCGTTGGATTGTCCGCAATTTTGGCGGCAAAGTCACCAATTTATGGCATATAAGTTGAAAAGATGCGGCCCTAATACCGACTAGTCACCGGCATCCCGACCAGAAAAGGAAGGGGAGGGAGGGAGGGGAGGGAACGCCGACTCAGACCATGTGAGGCCTGTGTCGGGCATTTTCATGCCTTACAAGGCGCAGATTGGAAGTGTGTGTGGGGCGCCACTCCTCGCACAGATTAGAGCAATGTGTGATTAAGTGCCTTGCTCAAGGGCACAAACACGCTGCCACAGCTGAGGCTCGAACTAGCGACGTTGAGGCAACTAGACGAACTCCTTAACCATTTGAACACGACCAGAAAAAGTCCCTTTTATTCTAACTGTTTCCACCCAAAGAATGATCCATTTATCTGCGGCGGTATCTTTGCAGTATTATGAGGAGCCTTTATCATTTTTTAGCAGACTCATGTGCTGCACTTTGTCGATGACCTCCTGAAAATCCAAGTAAACAACATCCAGTGACTCTCCTTTGCATATTCTGCCTGTTATTTCCTCAAAGAATTTGAAGCGATTTGTCAGGCTAGATTACTCCTTGAGGAAACCGTGCTGAATTCGGCCTATGTTCTTATGTGCCTCGAAGTGCCGCGGAAACTTCATCGTTAATAATAGCCTGCAACATCGTCTCAAATACTGAGGTCGGGCTAACAGGCTGATATTCTCTCTTTTGCTTCCCTCCCTTCTTAAAGAGTGAATGACGTTTCCAATTTTCAAAACTATTCGAGAATATTGTGCTTCTCGAAGGATCACTACAAATGCCTCCACAATATCTTGGGAGAAGTAGATTGGCGTGTATGTCGACACAGTATGCCATGACGATTAGTTTCGCTTTTTCGCTCTCTCTGTGTCTGTCCCTTCATTTATCATCAAAGTGTGGAGATTTTATACAGCCTTGGGTTTCGGCTGCATACGGTCAGCCACGAAGAAAACAAACCTAATAAAACTCATTAAAACAACAGAGGACTGTCAAACACCCAGTGTGCAGAGAGAGAGAAATATATCGTAGAAAAATAAAACCACGAAAACAGTTTTCAGGTCACAAAGCCAGGCATCACTGCAGCCAGACAAACAATCCACCAGTTGCAGGTCACAGCCTCAGGCCAACACAGAGACGAGCAAAACCCCGCGGAGTAATAAGCAGAGCCGGGCAGTCCCCTGCCTGTAACAACGGGCCATTTCTATCCGGCCTTTTTCTCAAATTGTCAAAACTTTGTGACATTCCTCGCTCTCTGTTACTTTGATCGCCCTTGGGATCGGATTTCGTCGCTTCGATTCGGCCAGTACCCGACGCCGGCGTCGTCTGTATTTCCATTTGACTTAGAGTGTGTTTCCAAGTTTTCTGATAACTCGAAAGAAGGTGAGGGGGCCGGTTTTAACGCGCAAATTTGGACTTATGTACTGATAGATAGAAACAGTAAGTGAAAAGTCGACATGTGGAGGTTAATGGTGAAAAATGTGAGGGAAGAAGAATCAAGTAGAGAAGATTGCACGTAAGTGATGTTCAAAGGGATGTTCTTGCGTCTGAGATATAGAATAGTTAGTTTGATTGTGCATCAATCAGTCAAGGCAGCAAACGCCACAATGGTATTTATTACAACAGGGCTGGGGATTGGGAATACAACTGTACAGAGTATTAGCACAGCTACACCTCGACCACTATGTACGGTTCTGAATTCCTTATTTAAGAGAGAATACGTTCACGTTGACAGTCCAGAAGATATTACCTCAGCAGGTTCCTGGATCAAAGGTGTTGTCCTATCACGAATGGCTAAGGACGATGGAATGAGGGGTGATCTATCTGAACCAGACAGAAGCTGAGAGGACGCAGCAGGGTGGATGTTGAGAGGGAGGCAGTGAGATAAATAGCATGGAAATGGGCTCTTCAACCTGTTTACTTCATGATAGCCATCAAGGACTATTATAAATCTAAATATGTCCCAGTCCTTTATATTCCCCTTACATGACCACTTATTCTTGTCTGCATGCTGCCGCTCACCTACATTTAAAGCGACACATAAAGTAAGTCAAAATCACACATATATTTGGGATGTTGGAGGAAACTGGGACATCGAGGTTAAACGCGTGTCATCACGCAAATTTCGTGTAATCTCCACTTACTCCCACCAAAGGGATATGTTTCCATTTGTAGTACAGCTTTCAAAAATGGACATAACGGGTCTGATTTACAACTGAGGTAGTTCGTAATTTCTTCCTACAGAAAGAACGAATGGCTGGAATTCTCTACCTTAGAGGTTTGCTGAGATTAGATCACTGGCTGTACATAATGAAATATAGGATACATTTTCAAAGACAAGGGATTTAAAACAATGTGGACATGATAGAGGAGAAAAATTGTGAGAGGAGAAAGATTCATAGATTGCATCGACTCGCAGGGCTGGTTTGATGGGCTGAACAGCCTACAGTTGCATTTATTTGTTTATGTTCCTGTCTAAAGAGAAAGAGGGATCTCGGCTGGTAACTCAGAACACAAGGACTTGAAGGGAAGGGTTGGAGGATTTACCTCCAGGATGATAAAGTAAACAGGGCTGGGCAGCAGCGATATCCAGAGGGAAATCACACCTCTCCCAGTCCATCGTCCCTCTTTCACCTCAGTCTCATTTGTATTGGTTGTTGAAAGTCTTTGGCAAGAGTCTGGACACAAACTATTCATAGTCCATTCCCTCCGCACGGATTAGCTGCCTGACCTTCTGAGTTCCTGCAGCAATTTGATATTTTTGATTTACGTATCTGGAGTCTCTCATGTCTCCATAGTGCTCAATGGTTTTGTGAATTTTCACCAGATGTTATCTCTGTCTCTGTGTTCCGCTTGGTGACTCCATCTTTCTCTGTCTGACAACTTCCTGTAACAAACACCGCATAGGTAAATACTGCTGCCGCAAAACAAATAGTTTTACGACTGACAGGTCAGTGACGATATATCTGATTCCGATTGGAAAATGACCTATGGAAACTATAACAGGCAGCAAGAAATTCAAAGTGCTCGAAGCAAGATCATAGGTGGATCAACTGTGGCAATTGACTGCGTCGTGGGGTAGGAATTTATAATCAATTTTAATAAATGTACTCACGCAGTAACAGCCCATTCAAACCAGGCAGACCCAGCCTGCCTTTGTAATCTGTACCAGCTACATTAACCACGCCCCTTTCAAGTGACGGTCACATTAACTGTTCCCATCTCTCCTTATGCAATTAGACAGCGTCCCTTTGAAAATAAATATTGAGCTGAATTTATAGGAACCATCTCCATGTGTAAAGAAGGCTCCACGAGAGCTGGAGATATCAGCTGAGTTCCCAGGAATATAATGGCAACATTTCCCTGTGGAAAATGGCAGTGCACAGGATAAATCCCCCCACACCAGCACAATGTCCCTGTTGGGCAGATATAGAGCGAGCGGGGCATACATCCACAAAATCAAACCCCATACAATAATGTTGAACACACTGTGAGGTATGCACCCATGCATGACCACATCCACCCGTAGAATGGCCTTTCATAATCGAACCTCTCTTTTTCTCACAATCTTATTCAGTACCTGGATTATCAGAGTTTTGGTCACTCTGTTGTTGGAATAAAATTATTATACTGGAAGTAGTGTAGAAAGGTTTGAAGAGGATGTTACTTGTCCAGAGAATCAGAATTACGGGGTAAATTTGGCCAGGCTGGGTATTTATTCCTTTGAACGTAGAGGAATGGGGATAAAAGTTACGGGAATGTTTAAAAACAGAAGAGTCATATATAACGCTGTTGCTGACAATCTTTGCTGCTGATTAGGAGTGTCGAAAATGACTGGCACAGTTTTAAGTAGAGAGGGCAAAGATTTAGAAGGTGCTGAGAATCAGCAATGAGGCCAGAAAAAGTGGCTGACGCAGCTTCACTGGGATAATTTAAGGAGCGCTTGTCACAGTCCGGTCCGTGAACTCCGTATTTCGGTTCACAGTCCGGTCCACCCACCCTTGCTCCAGGTTTTCCTGTTTACCCTGCTTCTGTTCGTGTTTACCTCTAATTGAGGCAGCAGATGCTCTGCATAAATACCTCCAGAGACCAGGGCGTGGTTGCTGGATTGTTCTTGTCCTTACTCCTTGTATCCCTTGCTCGGCTTTTTGTTTCCTCGCCTTAAGCCCTGCCTTGTCTTGCCGGTAACTCTCGCCTCACCTGAAGTTCTCGTCTCGCCTTGCATTGCCTGAAGCCTTGCCTTGTCTTGCTGGTAACTATCGCCTCGTCTCGCCTGCAGTCTTGCCCTGGAGCCACCCTGTACCTAGTTCCCTTCCTGTCCCTTGCCTCCGCCCAGGTAAGTCAGGCCGTCTTGCCGTTATCTGCCGTTGGTTCTGTCCCTTCCTGTCCCATGCCTCCGTCGGCTGGTGATCCGCGACCTGCCCAGGCGAACCACGCCCTGCCCAGGAGGATCCTGCCTAGCCTCAAGCCTGAAGACTCCAGCCTCCTGCCTCCTGTCAGGCCTCACCTCTAGCTTTAAGCCTGAAGACTCCAGCCTCGTCCTGCCTGCCTGTCGAATCTCGTCCTTGCCTAGTTCTGGGGTCCGAGCCAGAGGCAAGACCCAGGTACTGGGTCGTTGTCCAGTCTCTGTCTCGGAGTCCAAGCCCGGGCTCCTAGCTCTCTTGTCCAGTCCTGTTCCGGGTTCCCGGCTTTCGTGTCCATGTCCTTGCCCTCACCCTGTATACTAGTCCTGTCCCTAGTACTTCAGTGTCTGTGTCTTGCACTTGGGTCCGTTCCCAGCCACCTCCGTATGAGAGCGCTTCGATCGGTACATGGGCGATGTTTAAGTAAGTTGATAATGGTTGGTCTGATTATCTATCTAAGGCATCCGTTAGTCTTGCGAGACCATGGATCTGCGCCTGGAAAGTCTTCACTCCCCAGGGCGCAGGCCTGGCCAAGGTTGTATGGAAGACCAGCAGTTGCCCATGCTGCAGGTCTCCCCTCTCCAAGACACCAATGTTATCCAAGAGAAGGGCATTAGGACCCATACAGCTTGGCACCAGTGTCGTCGCAGAGCAATGTGTGATTAAGTGCCTTGCCAAGGACACAACACGTTACCTCGGCTGGGGCTCGAACTCACGACCTTCAGGTCGTTAGTCCAATGCCTTAACCTCTTGGCCAGTATCAATATTAAAATGTAAGGGTCAAAGCTAAAGTCGAATTTACAATTATACTTCGCACAAGAGCATGGATGCACGGTTTCAATGTACGACGTTTCTGTACATCCAAACTCACCTGGAAGGACAGTTTAGAGCCCTGAATGGTAGTGAGGGAGGAGGTGTAGGGGAAGGTGTAGCACTTGCTCCGCTTGCGAGAGTACGTGCCAGGAGGGCGATCAATGGGGGGGAGGGTCGAATGGACAAGGAATCGGGTGGGGAGCGATCCCCGCGGTAAGCAGAAGGTGGCGGGGTGGGGAGTAAAGCGAAGATACGCTTGGCGGTGGGATTCCGTTGGAGATGGCCATAAGAGGAGAGAGATGGAGAGATTAAATATGAAGAGCATCATGCCAATAACATCATCAATCATACATTTTTGCAGATATATAAATAGTAAAAGACATGGGAGGGCAAACATTGCATTGCTGGAAAATAACCCTGAAGACACAGTAACGGAGTTCAGGGAAATTGCGGACGAACTGAACCGTATTTCCGCAGTCTTTACTGTGGAAAACACGAACAGTATGCTGAGAGTCCGAGGGTGTCAGGGGGCAGAAGTGAGTGCATTTTCTTTGACCAAGGAATAGCTGCTTGAGGAGCTAATCAGTCTGAAGGTCCATCGGCCACCTTGAAATGACGGGAAGAGTTCTAAAAGTGGCGGCTAACGACATTGTGGGTGCTATAGTAATCACCTTTCAAGCCTTAATATATTCTGGCATGGCTGCAGACGACTGAGAATACCGAATGACACTTCACACTTTAGAAAGGGAGGGAAGCATCAGAGAGGAAATTATAGGTCAGTGACTCTGCCTTCAGTGTTTGGGAAGATGTTGGAGTGCATTGTTAAAGATGCGGTTTCGGGATACTCGAAGGCACATGACAAAGTAGGCCAAAGTCAGCATGGTTTCCTTAGGGGAATCGGACAAACCCGTTGGAATTATCTGAGGAAATAGCAAGCAGGGTGGACAAATAAGAATCAGTGGATGTTGTGCACTTCGATTTTCAGAAGGCCAGGTCAAGATTCCGCACATGAATTTTCCCAGTGTATTACATGAACGATCCTAGCATAGGTAGAGTATTGGCTGATTGATAATCGGAAAAGTGGGGGAACAAAGCTATAACTTTCCGATTGGCTGCCAGTGACTAGTAGTGTCCACAGGGATTTTTGATACTTTTAAGTCCAAGTTGTGACGATTCCCTCCTAATCTATCTTCTCCACATCTGTAGTATCAGTATATGTATGTGTGTGTGTGTGTGTGTGTGTGTGTGTTTGTGTGTGCATGTCTTTATGTGTGTATATGTGTCTATATATATGACTGTGTGTGTAGAAGTACCTCTTGCATATCCTGTTATATATTTGCATGATATTTCCTACTCGTTCTGTGGAATTTGAAACGGTAAAGTGACGGACAAAGCCGTTGTTGAATGTACCAGAGGAACAGTTAGATGCTGAAACACTGTGGCGTTCAATTGTCTATAGGAATACGATGGGCTGATAAGGCCGCCTTTCACTGCCCTGTGGGTTACGAGCACTGCCATCAACACGTTTCACTCTGGTTTAAACATTGTCATGACATTTGCTTTCATTTATAGATTCAACTCCTTAATCAGATGTCTTCATCCCCTGCTTAACATAAAATACCTCTGTACTTGGGGTTACCTCCGCAGTGTCCTAGTAGAAATAAATGCAAGACCGCCAGATAAGGTCACACATCCAATAAACTCAAATTAGAATCCATTGTCACCCAGACGGATAGACAGACAGAGAGACAGACAGACAGACATACACACACACACACACACACACACACACACACACACACACAAACACACATGAACAATCACAAGCACTTTCTCCATCTCTGACACGCACGCAGTTCTTCCATTTGTCTCTATCATTCGCTGTCTCCCTCCACTCCCTCTCTCTTCCCCTCCTTCTCCCCTTCTCCCTCTCTCACACTCTCTCTCTCCCTCTGCTCCTCTCACTCTCACTCACTCCCCCCCATGTCTCTCTCTCTCTCCCCCCCCCCCCCACCTCTCTCGATATCTCGCCATTGTCCCTGTTCATGCCTTTCCCTTCTGTCACTGAGGAAATAAACAATATTTTAGGTTGTAGTCTGCATATCGATTAACTGACAGGAAAAAAAAAACAAAACAAAACAAAACAAAACAGAAGTGACATTGAAACAGTCGCAAGACCATGTTGCAGAAACAAGAGCGGAATCAGAAACAAAAAACTGGGAGTCTTTTCTCTCATTTCTCTCATAATGTGCTGTACTATTCTGTGTTCTATGTTCTATATTTCTCCCAAAGGCATCGAGTAATAGCTCAGTCTACTGGAAAGGAGAGGATTCAGAATGCAAGCAAAAGACATCAAAGTTGCCGGTGAACGCAGCAGACCAGGCAGCATCTCTAGGAAGAGGAACAGTTGACGTTTCGGGCCGAGACCCTTCGTCAGAACTAACTGCCCGAAACGTCGACTGTATCTCTTCCTAGAGATGCTGCCTGGCCTGCTGCGTTCACCAGCAACTTTGAAGTGTGTTGCTTGAATTTCCAGCATCTGCAGAATTCCTCGTGTTTGCGGATTCAGGATGCAGTAGGTTTGAAGACGAAACTGAAGAGAAGGTTGATAGGAAATTCACGTAAATTATGGATTAGTGATAGAGCAACAACAGTGCAGAGACAATCTACAAACGGGAGAAATTCAGTCGGATAATATGAGAGTGTGCAGTTCAGTCTGTACCTGTTTGTCGCGGGTATAGTGTGCAGAGAGCTGGTTCATTCTGTAACAACGGTCTCAGTGGGCTGTGAGAGTGTGGGGTTCCTTCTGTAAATATCAGTCCCTGGAGCAGCCTGAAAGTCTGGGTTTCGTTCTGCATCTGCCAGTCTGTGTTACAGTGTGAGAGTGTGGGTTTCATTCTGTACCTGTCAGTCTCTGTTACAGTGTCAGAGTGTGGGATTAATTCTGTATCTGTCAGTCTCTGTTACAGTGTGAGAGTGTGGGTTTCATTCTGTATCTGTGCGTCTTTGTTACAGTGTGAGAGTGTGGGTTTCATTCTGTATCTATCAGTCTCGGCTATAGTGTCAGTGTGCGGGTTTCATTCTGTACCTGTCAGTCTCTGTTACAGTGTGAGAATGTGGGTTTCATTCTGTATGTGTCAGTCTCTGTTACAGTGTGAGAGTGTGGGTTTCATTCTGTACCTGTCAGTCTCTGTCACAGTGTGAGAGTGCGGGTTTCATTCTGGATCTGTCAGTCTCTGTTACAGTGTGAGAGTGTGGGTTTCATTCTGTACCTGTCAGTCTCTGTTACAGTGTGAGAGTGTGGGTTTCATTCTGTATGTGTCAGTCTCTGTTACAGTGTGAGAGTGTGGGTTTCATTCTGTACCTGTCAGTCTCTGTTACAGTGTGAGAGCGTGGGTTTCATTCTGTATCTGTCAGTCTCTGCTACAGTGTGAGAGCGTGGGTTTCATGCTGTATCTGTCAGATTCCTTCGAGCGATAAGTGAGTCGTACCAGTCCAGTCGCTGTGTTCCTCTGATTCAGTTTGAGCGGGTGTGTCTTTATAGTGGATAGGGGAGAACCAGTGGATGTGGTATATTTGGATTTTCAAAAGGCTCTTGACAAGGTCCCACACAGGAGATTAGTGTGCAAACTTAAAGCACACGGTATTGGGGGTAAGGTATTGGCCTGGGTGGAGAATTGGTTAGCAGACAGGAAACAAAGCGTGCGAATAAACGGGACCTTTTGAGAGTGGCAGGCGGTGACACGAAGCTGGGTGGCAGTGTTAGCTGTGAGGAGGATGCTAAGAGGATGCAGGGTGACTTGGATAGGTTGGGTGAGTGGGCAAATTCATGGCAGATGCAATTTAATGTGGATAAATGTGAAGTTATCCACTTTGGTGGCAAAAATAGGAAAACAGATTATTATCTGAATGGTGGCCGATTAGGAAAAGGGGAGGTGCAACGAGACCTGGGTGTCATTATACACCAGTCATTGAAAGTGGGCATGCAGGTACAGCAGGCGGTGAAAAAGGCGAATGGTATGCTGGCATTTATAGCAAGAGGATTCGAGTACAGGAGCAGGGAGGTACTACTGCAGTTGTTCAAGGCCTTGGTGAGACCACTCCTGGAGTATTGTGTGCAGTTTTGGTCCCCTAATCTGAGGAAAGACCTCCTTGCCATAGAGGGAGTACAAAGAAGGTTCACCAGATTGATTCCTGGGATGGCAGGACTTTCATATGAAGAAAGACTGGATGAACTGGGCTTGTACTCGTTGGAATTTAGAAGATTGAGGGGGGATCTGATTGAAACGTATAAGATCCTAAAGGGATTGGACAGGCTAGATGCAGGAAGATTGTTCCCGATGTTGGGGAAGTCCAGAACGAGGGGTCACAGTTTGAGGATAGAGGGGAAGCCTTTTAGGAGCGAGATTAGGAAAAACTTCTTCACACAGAGAGTGGTGAATCTGTGGAATTCTCTGCCACAGGAAACAGTTGAGGCCAGTTCATTGGCTATATTTAAGAGGGAGTTAGATATGGCCCTTGTGGCTACGGGGGTCAGGGGGTATTGATGGGAAGGCTGGGGCGGGGTTCTGAGTTGGATGATCAGCCATGATCATAATAAATGGCGATGCAGGCTCGAGGGGCCGAATGGCCTACTCCTGCACCTATTTTCTATGTTTCTATGTTTATCTCTATTTACCTCTGTTCCTCAAATGTAGTAAATATTCTTAAAATAGATTCTGAATTATCTGAGCTATTTTTAGAACAAGGGACTTCTGCGCTGGGTTTATAAGACCATGAGACCATAAAATATAAGAGCAGACGTAGACCATTCAGCTCATCGAGTCTGCTCTGCCATTCAATCATGGGCTGATCCAATTCTTCCAGTCATCCCCACTTCCATGCTTTCACTTCATACACTCTGCTGCCGTGGCTAATCAAAAACCTATCTACATCTGTCAAAATAACCATATGACCATATAATAATTACAGCACGGATACAGGCCATCTCGGCCTTCCTAGTCCGTGCCGAGCGCATACTGTCACCCAATCCCACCGACCTGCACTCAACCCATAACCGTCCATTCATGTTTTGTCCATATAGCTATCTAATTTAACTTTAAATGACAACATCGAACTTGCCTCAACTACTTCTGCTGGAAGCTCGTTCCACACAGCTACCACTCTCTGAGTGCAGATGTTCCCCCTCATGTTTCCCTTAAACATTTGCTATTTAACTCTCAACTCATGTCCTCTTGATTGAAACTTTCCCACTCTCAATGGGAAAAGCCTATCCACGTCGACTCTATCTATCCCCCTCATAATTTTAAATACCTCTATCAAGTCTCCCCTCAACTTTCCACGCTCCAAAGTATAGAGACCCATCTTGTTCAATTTTCTCTGTAACTTAGGAGATGAAACCCAGGTAACACTCTGGTAAATATTCTCAGTACTCTCTCAATTCTGTTGACATATTTCCTGTAATTCAGTGACCAGAATACCCCATAATACACAATACTCCAAATTTGACGTTACCAATGCCTTGTACAATTTCAACATTACATCCGACATCCTATACGCAATGCTCTGAGTTATAATGGCCAGCATACCAAAATCTTTCATCACCACCCTATCCACGTGAGATTCCACTTTCAGGGAATTATGCACCATTATTTCTAGATCCCTCTGTTCTATTGCATTCTTCAATGCCCTACCATTTACCATGTATATCCCATTTTGATTAGTCCTACCAAAATGTAGCACCTCACATTTATCGGCGTTAAACTCCATCTGCGATCTTTCAGCCCGCTGTTCGAACTGGCCTAAATCTCTCTGCAAGCTTTGAAAACATACATCATTATCCATATCTCCACCTATCTTACTATCGCCAGCATACTTACTAATCCTATTTACCACCCCATCATGCAGATGATTAATATATATGACAAACAATACTGGACCCAGTACAGATCCCTGAGGCACACCACTAGTCACCGGCCTCCAATCTGACAAACAGCTATCCACCACTACACTCTGGCGTCTCCTATCCAACCACAGCTGAATCCATTTTACTAATTTAATATTAACACTGTCACACTGGGAGGCATTGGGAACGGACCCAAATGCGAGACACAGACACTGAAGTACAAGGAAGAGGACTCGACTAGAGTAGGGACGTGACAGGATACAAACAAGGAGCAGGGACAAGAACGTAAACTTGGGCTAGGACATGGACTAGACAAGGAACCCGGACAAGGAACTAAGAAGTAGGAGCCTGGGCTAGGGAGAGCGGGACCAGGACTAGAAACCATGGACTAGGAGACAAGGCTTGGAATCCGAGCCAGAGACTGGACAAGGACCTAGAACTCCGGTCGTGCCTCGGGCTCGGCACCAGAACTAGGCAAGGACATGTCATGACTTCAGTACAGGACGTGGCTGGGGTCTAGAGGCCTGAACTTGGAGACAGGCTGGGGTCTTGGGGTTTTGGCTTTTGTGGCTTCAGGCTGGAGGCTGCAGGCTGGGGTCTTGAGTCTTGGAATGCAGAGGCTGATAACTCGGAGGCTGGAGCTCGGACACAGACTGGGAACTGTACGTCAACATAGAGCCGGGACTCAAATTAACTTCCACACCAAGGTGGGACAGGTCCCTCGGTCGGGTATCGGTAGAACGACCGGACTTACCCAACCGAGGCGAAGGCAAGACAAGACCGATCCCCCCGCGCAGGACAACGACAGAACGGCCTGACATACCCCACGGAGGCGAGGACAAGAAGAGACAAACACCAACGAACGACAGACAGAACCATCTCTGCTTCGAGGTTGTTCCGAGTCGCAGTTACGGCCAGCAACCTAGGTTAGCTATGGAAACAGCCAGATCCCTACCTAGTTCGGAGTGGCTGACGGCCACTCAGCTGACTCGGGAAACAGCCGAATCGATACGGCAAAGACGGCTTCGACTACCGACAGCAAGGCTCCATGAAGCGATGATTTTCTAACGCATCCTAAAGATGGCAAGTGGCCGCTCTGGCCTTCCACCGGTAGGTTGATCCCAGGGAATCTTGACAAGACAAACCAGCCACCCACACACAACCACAAGGCTACTTATATTCCAAGCCACAAGATGGGAATCAGGTGCCTATGATTAACTCAACCAAAACAAGGGACAGCTGGAAGACCCGGAGTACTGAATCCAAGAACCGGACCGTGAACCGGAATGCAGACTTCACGGACCGGACCATGAGAAATGCCTAACAATTGAACCTTCCTAACTAACCTTCTGTGTGGAACATTGTCAAAGGCCTTACTGAAGTCCGTATAGACAACATCCTCTGCTTTACCCTTGACAACTTTCTTAGTAACATCTTCAATAAATTAAATAAGATTTGTCAAACATGAACTTCCACGCACAAATCCTTGTTGACTGTTCCTAATCTGATCCTGTCTATCCAGATAATTATATATACCATTTCTAAGAATACTTTCCATCAATTTACACACCACTGACGTCAAGCTCACAGGCCGATAATTGCTAGGTTTACTCTTAGAACCCTTTTTAAGCAATGGAACAACATAAGCAACACGCCAGTCCTGCAACACCATCCCCGTTTCTAATGACATTTGAAATATTTCTGTCAGAGTCCCTGCTATTTCCACAGTAACTTCCCTTAAGGTCCGAGGGAATATCCTCTCAGGAAATACACCCAATAACTTGGCTCCACAGCAAATCTACAGATTTACTACCCTCTGACTAAAGTAGTTTATCCGCATCCTAGTTCTTACACCCTAAGGGGAGAAGGGGAGGCCGTGGCTGACAAAGGAAGAAATGGACAGTATAAAAATAAAGGAGAAGAAGTACAACATAGCAAAGACGAGTGGGAAGCCGGAGGATTGGGAAACTTTTAAAGAGCAACAGAAGGGAACTAAAAAGGTAATAAGCGGAGAAAAACTGAGGTACGAATGTAAACTAGCCAAGAATATAAAGGAGGATAATAAAAGCTTCTTTAGGTATGTGAAAAGGAAAAAAAAAACTTAAGACCAAAACTGGGCCCTTGAAGACAGAAATGCGTGAATTTATTATGGGGAACAAGGAAATGGCAGACGAGTTGAACAGGTACTTTGGATCTGTCTTCACTAGGGAAGACACAAACAATCTCCCAAATATAATAGTGGCCAAAGGACCTAGGGTAATGGATGAACTGAAGGAAATACATATTAGGCAGGAAATGATGTTGGATAGACTGTTGGGTCTGAAGTCTGATAAGTCCCCGGGACCTAATGGTCTGCATCCCAGGGTACTTAAGGAGGTGGCTTTAGAAATCGTGGACGCATTGGCAATCATTTTCCAATGTTCTATATATTCAGGATCAGTTCCTGTGGATTGGAGGGTGGTTAATGTTGTCCCACTCTTCAAGAAGGGAGGAAGAGAGAAAACAGGGAATTATAGACCGGTTAGCCTGACGTCGGTGGTGGGAAAGATGCTGGAGTCAATTATAAAAGATGAAATTACGACACATCTGGATAGTAGTAACAGGAGTGGTCCGAGTCAGCATGGATTTACGAAGGGGAAATCGTACTTGACTAATCTTCTGGAATTTTTAGAGGAGGTAACTATGAAAATGGACAAGGGAGAGCCAGTGGATGTAGTGTACCTGGACTTTCAGAAAGCCTTTAATAAAGTCCCACATAGGAGATTAGTAGGCAAAATTGGGGCACATTGTATTAGGGGCAGAGTACTGACAGGGATTGAAAATTGGCTGGCTGCCAGAAAACAAAGAGTAGCAATTAACGGGTTCCTTTCGGAATGGCAGGCGGTGACCAGTCGGGTACTGCAGGGTTCAGTGCTGGGACCGCAGCTGTTTACAATATATATTAATGATTTAGATGAGGGGATTAAAAGTAACATTAGCAAATTTGCCGTTCACACAAAGCTGGGTGGTAGTGTGAAATGTGAGGAGGATGTTATGTGAATACAGGGTGACTTGGACAGGCTGGGTGAGTGGGCAGATGCATGGCAGATGCTGTTTAATGTGGATAAATGTGAGTTTATCCACTTTGGTGGTAAGAATAGGAAGGCAGATTATTATCTAAATGGAGTCAAGTTAGGAAAAGGGGAAGTACAACGAGATCTAGGTGTTCTTGTACATCAGTCACTGAAAGCAAGTATGTAAGTACAGCAGGCTGTGAAGAAAGTTAATGACATGCTGGCTTTCATAACAAGGGGAATTGAGTATAAGAGCAAAGAGGTCCTTCTGCAGCTGCACAGGGCCCTGGTGAGACCACACCTGGAGTACTGTGTGCAGATTTGGTCTCCAAATTTGAGGAAGGATATTCTTGCTATTGAGGGAGTGCAGCGCAGGTTCACGAGGTTATTCCCGGGATGGCGAGACGGTCATATGTTGAAAGATTGGAGCGACAGGGCTTGTATACTCAGGAATTTAGAAGGCCTAGAGGGGATCTTGTTGAAACATATAAGATTATTAAGGGATTGAATACGTTGGAGGCAGGAAGCATGTTCCCGCTGATGGGTGAGTCCAGAACCAGAGGCCACAGTTTAAGAATAAGGGGTAGGCCATTTAGAACGGAGATACGGAAAAACGTTCTCACCGAGACAGTGGTGGATATATGGAATGCTCTGCCCCAGAAGGCTGTGGACGCCAAGTCTCTCTATGCTTTGAAGAAAGAGGTGGATAGAGCTCTTAAACGCAGCGGAATCAAAGATTGTGGGGATAAGTCAGGAACTGGATATTGATTGTGGATGATCGGCCATGATTACAGTAAATGGCGGTGCTTGCTCGAAGGGCCGACTGGCCTACTCCTGCACCAATTGTCTATTGCCTATTGTCTATTCTAAAAGGATGTCCTTCAATCCTGAAGGCGTGCCCTCTTGTCCTAGAATCCCCTACCATGGGGAATAACTTCGCCGTTTCCAATCTGTTCAGGCCTTTTAACATTCTGGAAGCTACTATGAGATTCCACCCCCGCCTCCCACTCGTTCTCCTGAACTTCAAGGAATACAGCCCAAGAGCTGACAGACGCTCCTCATACGGTAAATCTTTCATTCCTGGATTCATTGTCGCGAATCTTCTGTTAACCTTCTCCAATGTAAGTTTATCCTTTCAAAAATAACAAGCCCAATACTGCACACAATACTCCAAGTGTCGTCTCAACCGTGCTTTATAGAGCCTCAAAATCTCATCTCAACATCACACCTGCGCTGATCTTCTATCCCTCTAGAAATGAATGCCAGCACTGCATTCGCCCTCTTCACAACCAACTCAACCTGGAGGTTAACGTTTAGGATATCTTGCACAAGGGCTCTCAAGTCCCTTTGCATCTCTGCATTTTGAATTCCCTCCCCATCTAAATAATAATCTGTCCGTTTACTTCCTCCACTAAAGTGCATCACCATACAGTTTCCAACATTGTATTTCACTTGTAAGGCTCTCTGTTTCCACAACACTATCCGCTCCTCCACCTATCTTTGCATTATCGGCAAATTTAGCCACAAATCGATTAATGCCATTCTCCAAATTGTTGACATACATCGTAAAAAGCAGCGGTCCCAACACCAACCCCTGTGGAGCATCACTGGTAACCGGCAGCCAGCCAGAATAAGATTATTTTATTACCACTCCCTCTTTTCTGCCGACCAGCCAATGCTACACACACGCTAGTAGTTTTCCCTGTAATTCAATGGGCTCTTAACTTGCTAAGCAGCCTCATGTGCGGCATCTTGTCAAAGGCCTTCTGAAAATCCAAGTACTCCTCGTCTACTGCATCTTCTTTGTCTACCGTGCTTGCAATTTCCTCAAAGAATTGTATGAGGTTTCGCAGGCAGGAATTTCCTTTCAGGAAAGCATGCTGCCTTTGTCCTCTCTTGACATGTGGCTCCAGGTACTCCGTAATCTCATCCTCAACAATCGTTTCCAACAACTTCCCAATCACTGATGTCAGGCTAACAGGTCTATGGTTTCTACATCTCAAAATTGTGAGATGGATGATTATGAATGATGACGTTTTACGGAGCAGTACATTCTGGCAAACAGACTGTTCTATGACTTCATTCCACACCCTATTCGTTGCTCAACCTCATACAGCCAATTGAGCAGCGCCTCATCTGTAACATTCTATGGGTTGGCAACACGAATTCTTAAATGTTGAATAAAAATATACAAAATAAATAAATTAAATATTTAAATAAGTAAGTGCGTATTTAAATTCATAATTTACTCGAAATAAAACTCTCAGTATCAGCGCGTTTATGTTCCAGCAGCGTTTATATGAATACATTTCTCTCTCAGCAATTCTAAATTG
The DNA here is from genome assembly GCF_030028105.1 of Mobula birostris. Taxonomy (NCBI): domain Eukaryota; kingdom Metazoa; phylum Chordata; class Chondrichthyes; order Myliobatiformes; family Myliobatidae; genus Mobula; species Mobula birostris. Next base: position 49,647,127 of record NC_092382.1, on the reverse strand, counting down.
CTCCCTTCACCGTGTATCTCTGCACTCTTATGTTTGCTTACTCTGTTATCCGTTCCACTATATGTACACCAGAGTATCAATTTATTCGAGCGATGTCCCATTCATAAATAATATAATATTAATTTCGATTTTCTTCTGACAGCTTCAGGCTGGTCTGTAATATGCCTTGTATATTTTTCATGGAGTGTGATGGGACGGTGCGGAAGGAGCTACACTCTGTGTCTGACCCTGGGAGAATGCGCGATGGGACAGTGTAGAGGGAGTTTCACTGTTTTTGGACATCCGTGATATACTGTATTTACTCAACCAACTAATGCTGTCGAGCCCCTGTCATGCTATCGCGATTGCATTACCGTGCTGGCCCTATGCCGGATCCTCGGAGGTATTATCGCCCGAGATTTTGACTCTGCTCTCCGTGTCCACAGCTGAGCCATCAGAGAGGGTTGCTGTTTTCTCCCGAATTCCTCTTCCGGAGTGCTGCCATCAGTCTCTCAGTCATTCTGATGTTGTTGTGCGGGATAAGCGTTTCCGCAGCATTCAAGTGGCCGGACTGGTCATGGACGATTGCGCTGAGAATTTCTAAAATGCTGATGGGATTACTTTCCGTGTTAACGAAAGCAACTGCAGCGGGATATGGAACAAATTCGCTGTGAAGAGTGGGGATATGTATGATAGAAACATAGAAACATAGAAAATAGGTGCAGGAGTAGGTCATTCGGCCCTTCGAGCCTGCACCGCCATTCAGTATGATCATGGCTGATCATCCAACTCAAAACCCTGTACCTGCCATCTCTCCATACCCCCGATCCCTTTAGCCACAAGAGCCATATCTAACTCCCTCTTAAATATAGCCATTGAACTGACCTGAACTGTTTCCTGTGGCAGAGAATTCCACAGATTCACCACTATCTGTGTGAAGAAGTTTTTCCTCATCTCGGTCGTAAAAGGCTTCCCCTTTATCCTCAAACTGCGACCGCTCTTTCTGGACTTCCCCAACATCGGGGACAATCTTCCTGCATCTAGCCTGTCCAATCCCTTTAGGATTTTATTTGTTTCAATAAGATCTCCCCTCCGTATTCTAAATTCCAACGAATATAAGACTGGTCGATCCAGTCTTTCATCATATGAAAGTCCTGCCATCCCAGGAATCAATCTGGTGAACCTTCTTTGTACTCCCTCGATGGCAAGAATGTCTTTCCTCAGATTAGGGGACCAAAACTGCACACAATACTCCAGGAGTGGTCTCACCAGGGCCTTGTACAACTGCAGTAGTACCTCCCTGCTCCTGTACTCGAATTTTCTTGCTATGAATGCCATCATACCATTCGCCTTTTTCACCGCCTGCTCTACCTGCATGCCCACTTTCAATGACTGGTGTACAATGACACCCAGGTCTCGTTGCACCTTCCCTTTTCCAAATCGCGCACCATTCAGATAATAATCTGTTTTCCTGTTCTGGCCACCAAAGCGGATAACTTCACATTTACCCACAGTAAATTGCATTGCTATGAATTTGCCCACTCACCTAACCTATCCAAGTCACCCTGCATCTTCTTAGCATCCTCCTCACAGCTAACACTACCTCCCAGCTTCGTGTTATCCGCAAACTTGATAATGCTGCATTTAATTCCCTCGTATAAGTCATTAATATATATTGTAAACAACTGGGGTCCCAGCACTGAGCCTTGCGGTACCCAACTAGTCGCTGCCTGCCATTCCGAAAAGGTGCCGTTTATTCCCATTCTTTGCTTCCTGTCTGCCAAACAATTCCCTATCCACATCAATACCTTACCCCCAATACCGTGTTCTTTGAGATTGTACACTAATCTCCCGTGATGGACCTTGTCAAAAGCCTTTTGATAATCCAAATATATCATATCCACTGGCTCTCCCCTATCCACTCTACCAGTATCATCCTCAAAAAATTCTATGAGATTCGTCAGACATGATTCTCCTTTTACAAATCCATGCTGACTTCGTCCGATGATTTCACCGCTTTCGAAATGTGCTGCTATCACATCTTTGATAACTGACTCTAGCACTTGCCCCACCACCGATATCAGGCTGTCACAGTGGCGGGCCATGGGGAGCAAGGGTGGACCCAAATGCAAGACATATCTTGTGAGGTTACTTAGATTTACTTTATTTTTCGATACCAGAACAGCAAGGCAGGAGCAGGAAATAGCGAACTGGACAAGGACTCAGGACCTCGACTAAGTTGGGACCAAGGGTCTGGGCTTGGAATCGGAGTCGGCTCCCAGAACTAGAGGAGGCATGAAGAGGCTAGGATATGGACTCCGAGCCAAAGACTGGGCAAGGACCCAGTACCTGGGACTTCCCTCGGACTCGGACCCCAGAACCAGGCAAGGACATGACATGGGCTAGGGAGAGGAGGAACATGGGAACACAGAGCCTCAGTCTCGGGAAGCAGATACATGGAACGATGGACACATACACAGAACACAGAGTCGGGACCCCTCCTTGGGTACAGGACGTAGGGCGGGACTCACACACAGAACAGAGAGCCGGGACCCCTTCCTGAGTACAGGACATAGGGTCGGGACTCGCACACAGAACAGAGAGCCGGCACCCCTCCTTGGGTACAGGACATAGGGCCGGGACTCATGACCCTCCGCGTGGTAACGGCAAAACGGCTTGACTTACCCCACGGAGGCGAGGACAAGACAAGACAAGGCATGACTCCCCGCGGAGCAACGGCAAGACGGCCTGACTTACACCACAGAGGCGAGGACAAGACAAGACAAGACCAACACGAATGAGCACCAGACAGTACCTATCTAGCTCCAGTGATGGAACTAGACAGAAGTGCAGGCGGGGGCTGCAGACGAAGGCTAGAGGAGAGAGGGGCAGAGAAGGGATTCAGACAAGGCGGTAGGACAGGAAACACAGACCGCCAGGGGCAGGACTTGAATCAGAACTGGGAAGCTTTCAGGGCCAGGACCTGACTTGGTGCTTGATTTCCCCCAGGGCCAGAACTTGACATGGGGCTAGAATGCCGCCAGGGACAGGACTTGACTTGGAGCTTCCGGGTAGTGGCGAGCTCTCAAATTGGACCGGGAACAGTAGACAGCGGTTCTTGATTCCCTCCGGCGGGTTAACTGACGGACCCACCTCGGTGAGGAATCTTAGCAGGCTCGCTTTGGCGAGATAACTGTACAGGGTTGCTCCGTTCAGGAAAGGCGAATTACGGGCACTCGCTTCGGGCAGAGACTAGGCTTGCTCCGGCCAGATGACATTGGCACACTGTGCCTTGGTGACTTTGCAGACGCTCCCGCGCCGAACGGCTGAAAGCCTGAGACTGTAAACTACCGGTTCAGCCGAGCGTTAATTGCCGCTAATCACCAAAGTCGAGGGACACGGATAAACAGGGAATCAACGGTCCGGAACGTAACATAAACAAAGTAAATTTAAAGGGACCCCAATCCGGACCATGACACAGGCTTACAGGTCTAAAATTCCCCGGTTTCACTCTCCCTCTTTATTAAAAAAGCGGGGTTACATTAGCCACCCTCCAATTCTCAGGAGCTAATCCAGAATCTAAAGTGTTTTGAAAAATTATTACTAAAGAATCCACTATTTCTTGGGCTACTTCCTTAAGCACTCTGGGATGCAGACCATCAGGCCCTAGGGATTTATCTGCCTTAAATCCCTTCAATTTACCTAACACTACTTCCATACTATGATATATTTCCCTCAGATCCTCCATCTAACTAGACCCTCGGTCCCCTACTATTTCCAGAATATTATTTGAGTCCTCCTTAGCGAAGACAGAACCAAAGTAGTTAGTCAATTGTTTTGCCATGTCCTTGTTCCCCATCATCAATTCACCTGTTTCTGACTAAAAGGGAACTACATTTGTCTTAACCAGTCTTTTTCTTTTCACATACCTATAAAAGCTTTTACAGTCAGTTTTTATGTCCCCGGCCAGCTTTTTCTCATAATCTTTTTTCCCTTTCATAATTAAGCCATTTGTCCTCCTCTGCTGAACTCTGAATTTCTCCCAGTCCTCAGGTGTGCCTCTTTTTCTGGCTAATTTGTATGTTTCTTCTTTGGAATTGAAACTATCCCCAATTTCCCTTGGCAGCCACGGGTGCACTACCTTCCCTGGTTTATTCTTTTGCCAAACTGGGATGACCAACTGTTATAATTCATCCATGCAACCTTTAAATGCTTGCCATTGCATATCGACCGTCAACACTTTAAGTATTATTTGCTGGTCTATCTTAGCTAATTCACGTCTCATACCTCCAAAGTTACCCTTCTTTAAGTTCAGAAACTTTGTTACTGAATTAAGTATATCACTCTCCATCTTAATAAAGAATTCCACCATATTATGGTCACTCTTACCCAAGGGGCCTCGCACGACAAGATGCTAACCAACCCTTCCTCATTGCTCAATACCCAGTCTAGAATGGCCTGCTGTCCAGTTGGTTCCTCGACATGTTGGTTCAGAAAACTATCCCGCATACATTCCAAGAAATCTTCTTCCTCAGCACCCTTACCGATTTGGTTCACCCAATCTATATGTAGATTGAAGTCACCTATTATAGCTGCTGTTTCTTTATTGCACGCATTTCTAATTTCCTGTTTAATGCCATCCCCAACTTCACTACTACTGTTAGGTGGCCTGTACACAACTCCCACCAGCGCTTTCTGCCCCTTAGTGTTATGCAGCTCTACCCATATCGATTCCACATCCTCCCGGCTAATGTCCTTCCTTTCTATTGCGTTAGTCTGCTCTCTAACCAGCAATGCCACCCTACCTCCTTTTCTTTCATGTCTATCCCTCCTGAATATTGAATAGCCCTGAACGTTGACCACCCATCCTTGGTCACCCTGGAGCCATTTCTCTGTGATCCCAACTATATCATATTCATTAATAACTATTTGCACTTCAATTCATCCACCTTGTTACGAATGCTCCTTATATTGACACACAAAGCCTTCAGGCTTGATTTTGCAGCACTCTTAGCCCTTATACAATTATGTTGAAAAGTGGCCCTTTTCGATTTTTGTCCTGGGTTTGCCGGCCTGCCACTTTTACTTTTCACCTTACTACTTTTTTGCTTCCACAGTCATTTTACACCCCTCTGTCTCTCTACCCTTGTTCCCATCCCCCTGCCACATTAGTTTAAATCCTCCTGAACAGCAGTAGCAAACGCTCCCCCTAGGACATTCGTTCCAGTCCAGCCCAGGTGAAGACCGTCCTGTTTGTACCCGACCCACCTCCTCCAGAACTATGTCCAATGCCCCAGAAATTTGAATCCCTCCCCCTTGCACCATTTTTCAAGCCACGTATTCATCTGAAATATCCTCCTATTTCTACTCTGACTAGTACGTGGCACTGGCAGTAGTCCAGAGATTATTACCTTTGTGGTCCTTATTTTTAGTTTATCTCCTAACTCCCTAAATTCACCTTGCAGATCCTCTTTTTCTTCCCTATGTCGTTGGTACCTATGTGTACCACGACCTCTGGCTGTTCATCCTCCCACTCCAGAATGTCCTGCAGCCGCTCAGAGACATCCTTGACCCTTGCACCAGGGAGGCACCATACCCCTGATGGGGCAGGACTGTGGAAAATAGAAACACTGAAACATAGGAAACCTGCAGAACAATACAGACCCTTCAGCCTACAACGCCGTGAAATTATCCAGGGTTACCCATAGCTCTCTATTATTCTAAACTCCATGTACCTATCTAGGAGTATCTTACAATGGTTTGGAATAAATTTGCATTTGGAGTAGATATTCAGTAGATATTACCCTTGAGGACCTCAGCGCGGAGTATGATTCCACGTACGTTATGCATGTGGGATGTTAACTTTTCAGGAAGGAATTGATTCCGGGATAGCGTTATGAAGATTTATGTTATGGACCGGATTTATTCTGTACAATTATTTGCTTCGCTTGGTTGGAATTCCTTCCCCGTAACAGTAGGTATGTTTACGCAGTTCTATCAGTCCGAGGGCTTGAGGTAATTGCGGACGCTTCAACATATTGGATGCAATATCGGCAGGTTCTGGTTATACTCATCTATTCGAAGGGGCAGTCCTGCTCTGCTACTTTGGGAGGATTTCCCTCATTCATTGTTTTGTGTAGGTCAGGCAGATCCACTATTTCAACTCATCCGGAAATTTTGAGATGTATTATTCCTGGCTTAGTCTAGGGACAGAAGGCTGAATGACCTGGACGTATCGGGTGATTACTGTCCACATAGAAGCTGTTTTTGGCACTGTATGGTTTTTATATTCTCTACCATTCGGATATATTTCAGAGATAGATTATCTGCATTCTGCACGTTGTTCCTCGTGCGCATGCGCGGCAGTGCACGCAGCCGGTGACAGTCGCTCCGTAGTTTCTTACTTTTAAACTTTTTAACTTCGTTATTTGGTGTATTTTTTTTTCTCACGTGACAAGTTGAAACTGCACCTTCTCTAACATGCTGGTGGCGAGAGTTTTACTTGTTTTTTTTTTTTTAGCACTGGAATAAGTTACATTTGGTTAACCAATTTCCCCCGGGATCAATAAAGTATAAATATGACTATGACTATGACTATGTTACTGCAGAGTGTTTTCTCAGACAGGAGTGTCAATATTAAATTAATTTTCGATAGTTTGGCCACTTAAGCTTTCCTCCAATAATCCCGATTTATAAAGCTGTGATTTTGAATTTCAGATAGTTTGCTTGCATATTTCTTTAAATTACTTTCTACTGTTTGATGAGTTACCGGGCTGCGTCTCGTGCTGAGAAGAATCGCGTTTCAGCATTGCGATATTATCAGCAGCGTGTCACCATTGTGAAAAAAATCATCACTTTTTAGGAGTTTAAAATTACACCTGATCTGCTATTTATTTGAGGCATGCCCCTGTATGGTTTGTTCTTGCGAGGCGATTTTCTTTTTGTTTTTTTTAGTATATTTGCTGGTTTTAAGATTGTATCGGACATTGTATATTCAGAGAAAATAAAGACTGTCATTACACTGTTGAACTAGACTCTGCATCCAGTGTGTTAATACGGCTTTATGTGCGGTGTTACATGTACAACTGTGCAAGGCACAGAGATATTGTATTTATTTGGAGAATGGCCTGCCCGATGTGTTGGAATGTTTACATTGAATGTTTGAGTTTTATTATAAGTTTCGTATATTCAGCCTCTGAGGTCTCGTAAGTCTTGTGTTGGACACGTGACCAAGTGTTTTAGGCGTTCGTCTAGTTATCTCAAGGTTCCTAGTTCGAGCCTCAGCTGTGTCAGCGTGTTTGTGCCCTTGAGCAAGGCACTTAATCACACATTGATCCAGTCTGTGCGAGGAGTGCCGCCCCACACAGACTTCCAATCTGCGCCTTGTAAGGCATGAAAATGCCCGACGCGGGCCTCTCATGGTCTGAGTCGACGTTCCCCTCTCTATACCCACGTATATTGTTTGGCTTCAACTCAGATTGAAGTATATTCTGTATATTACGGTACCAGGGTCACGGTTTATGAGGGGATGATCACTAATAATGCTTTGCTGTGTGATTTTCATGTCCTCTTTGCTGAGTATGTCATTGTGTGTGTGTGTGTGTGTGTGTGTGTGTGTGTGTGTGTGTGTGTCTGTATGTGTGTGTGTACGCGCGCGTACGTATGCGTGTGCACGTGATTTGTGTTCTGTTTGTCTGGAACATTATGGGCGCGCTGGAATGGGTAGCAATATTTATGGACTGCCCCCAGCTTGTATTGGTTGTTAACTCAAATGACACATTTCACTCTACTGGATACTAATGGAGTACTTTAACGAAATGAATATTATATACACTCTTTTAGATCCGAAATTCAAACAATAAGGTTGCTTGTCATAATAAAATAGGCATGGATGGAAAAAATGATTTTTTTTTGCAATTTTGGACTCATTAAAATAATTAGCAGTTGAATACAATCAATCAGATTACATTACTTTATCATCAACCTTGTTAATTGTATACTAGAGACCTTTCTTCACCTCTGGCAAGTAAGCGAGGAGACGCCAGAATAAAATGGCGTGGGGAGGGAAAAAGTGAAATGTGTTATAGACGGATGAGAATAAACATGAGGCCAGAGCGGTGAATAGAAGTAGAGGGGAGGAGGAGGGATTTTTTAATCCGACATTGAGACATCAGGTTGTTGCTCCTACGACTTGAACGTATCTTCACTGTGGCAGAAGAACAAGCCATTGTCCGGGGGATCTAAATAGTGCTAAAGGAGGAAGTAAATGGCAGGTGTAGCAGGCTGACCGCTTGCAGGGCAAAGTACCGTGACGGAGATCAGTCGTGAAGGACAGATGACAAAGGGAATCACGGATCCCTGCCGAAAGCGGAGTGATGGGGTGGGAGGTAGTAATATCTTTCTTTGAGGTATCCCTTTAAAAATGTGGTCGGCTTATCCGTGCTCACCTAATCTTCCCGCCGCCTTAGCAGCGACAGTGTTCCTCTTGTCCTTACCTACCACACAATGTCACCCCGCATTCAACATATCCTACACTGCAATTTCCACCATCCTACCAAGAAACTTATGTTTACCTCTCGCCCACCCCAACTCTCCGCTTTCCGTACGGTTCAGGCGCAACGTTTTTTAAATTCTGTCTGGGAAGCCTCCAACATAATGGCGTGAATATCGAGTCTCCTACTGACAACAATGCTCTCTTTCCGCTCTTGTTCTGTTCTCCACATTGGCCTCTTCTCACTTGCCTATCACCCCCTCGTGGTCCCCTCCTCCCTAACTTTTCACTATGGTGCATCTCCTCTCCCATCCGATTCGATCCTCTCCAGCCCTTCAGCTTTCCGGTCCGGCTGGCTTCACCTATCACCTTCTTGCTATTGTCCTTCCCCTCTACCAGCTTTTCTATTCTGCCGTCTTCACCCTTCCTTTCTAATTCTCAGCAAGTACCTTGGACAGAAACGCCAACTGTTATTTTCTTTTTCACTTCCGTGAACGCTATCTAACTTTCTGAGTTCCTCCAGCATTTTGCGTGCGCAGCTTTTAATATTTGGCAATGAGATATGGTGCAGGAACATCCAATTCAAATATGTTATCGCAATGTTCTCTTTCAGCCAGTGATGCCTCGCTGTATTTCAATGTTGAACTTGCTTTAAAAATTGGTTCCCTACAATGTTCAGTTCGGTAATGACTATGGAAATTTACACTCATATAAGGTGTTTGAGAGGCTAGGAATGTTCCATTCTCCTAGCTACAACAATTTGGAACTAGTTACTCTCATGAACACCAGGTTGTCATTGTTCTCACTATGTGATTTGAGATGGTCATTTGTCTGATATTACATTGCAGGTAGACAGTTTTGAATTTATTGGTCAGTTTTACGGCTCCGAGTTGTGACACGGAAAGGAAAGGCTGCACCTGCTTGAAACAATTGGGCTGCTTAAGGTATTGAAACAAATCAACAGAGTTGCAGATGACAACAGATGAGACTGTATCAGGGCAGCGTCAGTGTCAGGGAGTGTTGAATCAGAGAGTTGTGTCCGTCCATCCAGGGAGAATCTGGAGCGACACGGAGCATCAATGGACAACATTCCGACCTCCTTCTCTTCTTGAAAGTAGAAGAGACGGATGCTGGTCACATGAACCCTCAGTTTCGAATCCGTTTCCAAATGAGAGTGAGAGGAGAATTCAGCACCTGCTTCAGCTGCTGCCTGAACTTAGTCTGGCTGACAGCGTAAAGAACGGTGTTTGTGCAGCAGCTCAGCAGTTGCAGCATGTAGCACAGTTCAGTGAAAAATGAAGGCATCGTCAACCAGTACAGGGGGCCCACGACATGAGCCATTCTGTTCCAGATAGCCGTCACCACTTACAAGGCCCATAACAGGATGAAATCTCCCGAGATGACCAGCAGTAAAACGAGGGACTTTCTGCGGCTCTGCATCTCCGGGTCTCTGGAACTCTGACCATTACTGGAAGCCCGGAGTCTGTCGCGGGCTTTACTGGCCAGTAAAACGTTTGTGATGGTGAAAACATTGAGCAGGATAACAACGAGGAATGGAATCACAGTTGAAAAAACAGAACGAGCGACATCGATTACTGTCCAGAATAGTGACCCCAGTAATTCCCATTTCCGCATGCAAGGCCACCAAATGTTAGAGGAAGTGTATATATCTTGGACCATGAAGAACCAGAAAACATTCTTTAAAGAACTCAGTACAGTCAGTGTGCTGAGAACCACAGCCGCCGTTCTCCCAGTGCAATAGGTAGTGTTTAGATCCTGGAAGCAAATGGCCACAAATCGATCAAAGGTGAAGGCGACGGTGAACCAAACAGAGCAATCTGTGGCGGCCTGCAGTAAGAAGACGTGGGTTCTACACACGCGGACGTAAAACAGGAAGGAAAACTCATCCGGAAAAGCTTTCGGAATTTTCATCATTATAACGTCCAGGAAAACCACCGTCAGGTCTGCCGCTGACATGGCCAACAGATAGAGGGTGACGGTTTTAGAGAGTCCGCACTTTCCCCGTGACAGTATGACAATCGTCACCACGTTCACTGTGAAAAGCAGAAGTACAGAAATTATACATCAAATTCAGAGCATCGTTGTAAAATTTACTAAGAACAAAATCATAGTACGCTTCAGAGGTAGGATAATTTATGGGTGATTGGCAACAATTCTTTGGTCAGTCAGGGATTAATATTCAATGAGCTAATTACTGGAAGTGACGTCATCCACTGGCCAGAAGAACCCTTGAAGACAAAAGTCAGCAGATAGCGTTTGTATCATTTTTCTCCACACATAAATACGCAATCTGAGGGAAGCAGCAAATATTGTGTTCAACTTGTGCCACATTTCAGTCGAACAAATCGAGTTGATATTCGCCCCGGTTCAGTGCAGTGTCATCGATCTCCGTACATCACTGTAACACACGGCCAAAGTCAATAAGACAGTGGTCGTCCTTGTTGATCGAATACTGTGGCTGCATCCAAAACGGAACAGGGGTCAATAAAATCCATAACATTTCAGCTGGACACGTTTCGGGGAAATGCCGCAACCTTTATATCTTCCACTGTTTTTGCTCCTGCGTTATCAAATCAAACATTTCACCAGAAGGCACGGATATGATGAGCCGTTATAATTGACCGACTCCTCGGTCCCTTTGAAAGTTTCGGATGCATAGAAAAGCTGAAAACAGAAGGTACTGCAGTCTGACATTTCAGGTGGGAGTGATGCAGACAAACACCCAGATAGAGTTGCTGCTGAAACTGTCGGACGGTTATTCAACGCCTTGGCGTCACTATTAGAAAACAGGTGGAGTATATTTGTAAGTAATGGAGATTGCTAGAAAGCATTAATACCCAATGAACACACGGGTACACAATGAGAGTGTGAGAAGGCTGTGGGAGATCGAAACTGGCGGCATGAACAAATGCAAGAATATTTAGGCCAATCCAAGGTGTAAAATAAAATATTCAGGCAGGCGTCCGGTGGAGACAGTAAAGCAATGTGAAAAACAGTAAGTTAGGTACGGGTAGAATCAACGTGCATTGAAAGCATTATCAATGGCTGGGGTGGTGTATTTTAATTTCCTCAAAGCCACCGGGTCAAGGCAAAAAGCAGAATTGACATCATTACTGAACCAACAAGCACTAACTTTAATGAGATGGGATATAGATTACGTAGAAATTTCACTCATTGTATAGATGGTCTTGAAGTTTTCACTAAACCTAAGCCTACTGATTTTCCATCTCACCGATCGTCGTCTTGTATTCTGTTGCAGATCCGACCGGAATCTCGCAAACTCTCTCACTGACCACTGCCCCCCCCCCCCCCCCCACCGCCCCCTGCACTGACAGAGCGGTAATTTCTCCGCCATTTTACTTCTTCCGCTATGGTCATGAATCTATATACTGTACACTGATCTTACTGATTTGTTCCGCAGATACTCTTCCTGCGGATAGAAAATGTTCACCTGTCTGGCAAAGGTGCAGATGCTATGTACTGTGTGTGTCGGTTTAACCCATCAGAGTTTGGAACCCGTGTTTTAGACTAACAAACGATAGAAAGGCAGAAGGGACTATTTTTCTCCTCATGATTCACTATTTGGTCCACGTTGAATGCATTGCGTGCCGAACAATAAACCGGACTTTAGCGAGAAGCTCAAACATGTTCCGATTGTGCGTGAGGAGCAGAGTCTGGAGTGTTGCACAAAAATTGGTCAGAGCTCAGAAAGGGCGACAGATAATAGGTGAAACGTCTGTCTCTGAAGCCAGGAATTGAACTGAATAGGGAATTATGGGTTCATCATGCCTGGTGACAGAGAGAATCGAAATCATCGATTCTCCACAGGAGGAGTTGAACTATGGGGTTTACTTTAAATATTCAGTAATGGAGAGGACAGAGGCTTTCACTCTGTTCAGAGTCGAAAACAAACAGGCGGATGAAGACGTCCATTACATCTGCCTGTGATACTTATGGAAGGTTAGCCCAGCGGGCAGGGACAGATTTTGGAATCGGCGCCAGGGTAAGATTACATTCTCGATAAGTAAAAACCAACACAAGAAAAGAGTACGGCGCGTATCTTTGAAAATCTGCGGTAATTGGTGCCGTCTACACTATACACTGGAGCAACTCAACAAGGCTCGTTGACAACTTCCTAACCTACGACTGCGACCAACTAGAAGTTCAGGAGCAGCACAGCATGGGGATTCCGCTGCCTGGACATTTCCCTCTAAAATACGGCATTCCAACGCGGAAAAGAATATTGCAATTCCCTTACAGTCTCTGAGTCAGGACCCTGGTTCTGTCTCCCCAACAGCCATGTGGGATACCCAGTCCTCAAGTACATCAGTTGCTCCACAAGACACCTGACACGCCCGTTCTCTAAGAGAGGTACGGATGGACAATACAATGCCGGGTCAGCTTGAGAAATTTACCGCTCTTGAGCAGATGAAACAGAAATTGAATGTAAAGATTTGACAGCATCCCTAACTGTCGGAACAGAGAATAAGTCGTCAGTCTGACACGGGCGTTTTCAACATTTACCGAATATACACGTGGAATTACTAATATATATCAAGCAAACAACAAAGACAGTGTGTATTTGTGGGGAACATGGGGAGGAGTGGATGTGACATACGTGTTGTGTGTGATAATAAGACCATGGTACAGCTACCGCTCGAAATATTTTCAACATGAGACTTTGACTTACCAGGGATGGCAACAACAGCAAGAATTGGATAGTAAATCGGCGCAAAGTCCAAGAGCGCAATTTGGATCCGCTGTGATAATGTTAGTTCATTTAAATGAGTTTTGAAGTCAGCATCCAAATTGAAACTTTCTGATCCATTGGTGTAACTTTCCACTGAGCTGATCCCAGATTCCGACCCATTCTTGAACTGTCCCGCTCTACTCTCCAGGATCGGTGAGTCGGAACTCCGATTCGCAGGTCTGTTGAACAATGTCATTCCTGGAGACGTTGCTCGTACTGACAATCATTGTAGGAAACCCCTATTTGTACTAAAGAAGCACACTCCGATGACGCAATCAGGCCACGTGGATGTTCACTTAATTAATCCAATGCATGAGCAGGTGCAGTTAACCCCTGCAGAGACAGTGAAATAAAGCAGCAGGGATAGAGTGGAGGGAACAGTATGTAAGGCGCGGGGTTTAAAACTAGATGTCATTGGCATCGGTAGAGAAAATTATCACTGAGACTGATACGCCGAATATTTTCTCCAGGCGGATGGAGCATTAGATAGTTGTTTGTTTGATTTTTTTTTTTTGGCAGACACAATATGTGGTCGGCTTAGAAACACACAAACATAGAAAATCTACAGCATAATACAGGCCATTCGGCTCACAAAGTTGTGCCGAACATGCCCTTACCTTAGAAATTACTAGACTTCCCCATAACTCTCTGTTTTTCTAGGCTCTATGGACCTAACCAAAAGTCTCTTAAAAGACCCTATTGTATCCGCCTCCACCACCGTTGCCGGCAGCCCATTCTACGCACACATTAATCTCTGAGTAAAAAGCTTACTCCTGACATCTCCGCTGTACTTACTCCCCAGCACCTTAAACCTGTGTCCTCTTGTGGCAACAATTTCAGCCCCGGGAAAAAGCCTCTGACCATCCATAGGATCAATGCCTCTTGTATAAGCACTCGGTGATAAACTTTCTAAGGCTCAAAACGGGATCAGGCCCTTGAATTTACAAACGTACAAACCGATACAAATCCAAGCCTCGTCATGTCCTCGCCACGAGGAACCCTAACAGAAAGAACCCATGCCATGTCCAGTTTAGTAGCCATGTCATGTCCTCGCCTAGTTCCGGGGTCCGAGCACCAGTGAAGACCCAGGTTCGGGGTCCTTGTCCAGTCTCCCGCTCTGAGTCCAAGCTCAGGCTCCTAGTTCCCAGTTTCTAGTCCTGGTCCCGCTTGTCAAGTCCAAGTCTGCGTTCTTGACCCTGCTCCTAGACTGCATCTAGTCACAGCCCTAACTCTAGTTTCTAATTCCTGTCCTGTTCCTAGTACTTCAGTGTCTGTGTCTTGCTTTTGGGTCCCAACAATCATCTAGCAACACACATCAAAGTTGCTGGTGAACGCAGCAGGCCAGGCGGCATCTCTAGGAAGAGGTACAGTCGACGTTTCGGGCTGAGACCCTTCGTCAGGACTAATTGAAAGAAAAACTAGTAAGAGATTTGAAAGTGGGAGGGGGAGGGGCAGATCCGAAATGATAGGAGAAGACCGGAGGAGGAGGTATGGAGCCAAGAGCTGGACAGTTGATTGGCAAAGGGGATATGAGAGGATCATGGGACGGGAGGCCTAGGGAGAAAGACAAGGAGGAGGGGGGATGCCTAAAGAATGGGCAAGCGGTATAGTGAGAGTGACAGAGGGAGAAAAAGGAATTGTGTATATACATAAATATATAACGGACGGGGTACGAGGGGGAGATCGGGCATTAGCGGAAGTTTGAGATGTCAATGTTCATGCCATCAGGTTGGAGGCTACGCAGACGGAATATAAGGTGTTGTTCCTCCAACCTGAGTGTGGCTTCCTCTTTACAGTAGAGGAGGCCGTGGATAGACATATCAGAATGGGAATGGGATGTGGAATTAAAATGTGTGGCCACTGGAGATCCTGCTTTCTCTGGCGGACGGAGTGTAGGTGTTCAGCAAAATGTTCTCACCGTCTGCGTCGGGTCTTGCCAATATATAGAAGGCCGCATCAGAAACACCAGATGCAGTGTATCAACCCCAGCCGACTCACAGGTGAAGTGTCGCCTCACCTGGAAGGAATGTCTGGGGTCCTGAACGGCAGTGAGGGAGAAAGTGTAAGGGCATGTGTATCACTTGTTCCGCTAACGAGGATAAGTACCGCGAGGGAGATCACTGGGGAGGGATGGGGGTGGGACGAATCGGCAAAGGAGTGGCGTAGGGAGCGATCCCTGCGGAAAGCAGAAGGGGGGCGGCTGGGAAAGTTGCGCTTAGTGGTGGGATCCCGCTGGAGGTGGCGGAAGTTACGGAGAATTATATGTTGGACCCGGAGCCTGGTGGGGTGGTGGGTGAGGACAAGGGGAACCCTATTCCTAATGGGGTGGCCGGAGTGGGGTGAAAGTTGAGGACAAGGAGAACCCTATTCCTAACGGGGTGACGGAACATATAATTCTCCATACCTTCTGCCACCGGGCAACGTGATCCCACCACTAAGCACATCTTTCCCTCCCCTACCCCCTCTCTCTGCTTTACGCAGGGACCTCGCCCTACGCGACTCCCTTGTCCATTCGTCCCCCCATCCCTCCCCATCGATCTCCCTCCCGCCACTTATCCTTGTAAGTGGAACAACTGTTACACATGCCTTTACACTTTCTCCCTCAGCACCATTCAGGGCTCTTGACAGTCCTTCGAGGAGAAGCGACACTTCACCCGTGAGTCGGCTGGGGTGATATACTGCGTCCGGTGCTCCCGATGTGGCCTTCTATATATTGGTGAGACCCGACGCAGACGGGGAGGTCGTTTCGCTGAACACCTGCGCTCTGTCCGCCAGAGAAAGTGGGATCGCCCAGTGGCCACACATTTTAATTCCACGTCCCATTCCTATTCAGATATGTCTACCCACGGCCTCCTCTACGGTAAAGATGAAGTCACACTCAGGTTGGAGGAACAACACCTAATATTCCGTCTGCGTAGCCTCCAACCTGATGGCATGAACATTGACTTCTCAAACTTCCACTAATGCCCCACCTCCCCCTCGTACACCATTCGTTATTTATTTATTTATATGCACACTTTATTTATCTCTCTCTCCTTTTTCTCCCTCTGTCCCTCTCACTATACCTGTTGCCCATCCTCTGGGCTTCCCCCCTCCCACTTTTCTTTCTCCCTAGGCCTCCTCCTGTCCCATGATCCTCTCATATCCCTTTTGCGAATCACCTGTCCAGCTCTTGGCTCCATCCTTCCCCCTCCTGTCTTCTCCTATCATTTCGGATCTCCCCCTCCCCCTCTTCCTCCCACTTTCAAATCTCTTACTAGCTGTTCTTTCAGTTAGTCCTGAAGAAGGGTCTCGGTCTGAAACGTCGACTGTACCTCTTACTAGAGATGCTGCCTGGCCTGCTGCGTTCACCAGCAACTTTTATGTGTGTTGCTCGAATTTCCAGGTCTGCAATGACAATGATCTACTTTTTTTTGCTTGTTGAGATCTTAAATACTTATGTTCCATATTCTTCTATCAGTCGTATTGTAACCTGATGATCTGTTTTGCATTTAGTTAGTCTTATTATAACTTTCCTATGTTCAATATTCTGCACTTATCTAATCCAAAGATCATGCTTATATCTTCAGAAAATAGTTCTACTATTTGAATTAATGTTGCCATCTTTTCTGATGAAGAAGCGTATAATTTCAAATCGATCATGTGTAGAAGGGATTTCAAGGTCTAATTCATTTTGTTGCTTCTGATCTGATTTCGAACGTTCGTGCGATCCAGGAAATGAGATTTGTACTGCCACAATAGCTCTCCAGCAGATGCAATCTCAATAGTTCCTCACACGGCCTTGCATCACCTGGCCGGGGGGGGGGGGGGGGGGGAAACGTCCATATCAAGATGCTGTTCGTTGACTATAGCTCAGCGTTTAGCCCTATCATCTCCACAGTCCTGAATGATAAGTTATATAATCTGGGCCTCCGTACCACCGTCTGCAATTGGATCCTCGATTTACTAATCGGAAGACCACAATCTGTGCATATTCGAAATAATAACTCCCCCTCGCTAATGATTAACACTAGCCCACCTCAGGCTGTGTGATTAGCCCATTGTTATGGTCCCTCTGTACCCAGAACTGTGCGCTAGGTATGGTTTAAATACCATCTATAAATTCGCTGATTATGGAATCATGTTTGGTACAATCGCAAAGGGCGTACAGGAGCGAGATATACCAGCTGGTTGAGCAGTGTGACAGCAACAACCTGGACGCAGTGTCAGTAAGACGAAAGAGCTGATTTTGAACTACAGGAAGGCAAAGAGGAGCGAATACCAATTAATCCCTATAGAGGGATCAGAAGTGGAAAGAGTGAGCAACTTAAAGTTGCTGGGTGCCAAAATCTCTAAGGATCGAAACAGATCCCAACAAGTCGATTGAAAAATTAAGAGTGAAAGACAGTGGCTATATTTCATCAGGAGTACGACAACATTTGACTTCTCACCTAAAACACTTGAAAACATCTACAGATGTACCGTCGAGACCGTTCCGAAAAGTTGCAGCAGAATTATTGAAGCTACAGATAATTGTAAAGTTAGTCAGATCTCAGATCCATTTTGTCTTCTCACCCCCCGTAGGAGCAGTGCATCATAAAGCCCAGAGCATGTCGTCCTCACGTTATTACCGTCCGGAAGAAGGTACAGAAGTCTGAAGGCACACATTCAGAGAGTTGGGAACGGTTTCTTCCCCTCCGACAGACGATTTCTAAATGGATATTGAACCGGAAATGGAACTGAACAAAGTGTCCATCGGAGCCGGTGGGAGGCGAGTGCTGAAATTGTACTGGCCCTGGCAGAATCGGAGGATAGCTAACGTTGTTAATGAATTGCTACAATAACACAATAAGACAATAGGCCAGCGAGCCTGACGTCACTAGTAGGTAAATTATTAAAAGCATGGAAGCATAGAAAAGCTACAGCACAATACAGGCCCTTCGGCCCGCAAAGTTGTACTGAGCATGTTCCTACCTTAGAAATTACAAGGCTTTCCTATAGCCCTCTATTTTTCTAAGCTCCATGTTCCCATCCAAAAGTCTGTTGAAAGACCCCATCGTATCCGCCTCTGTCAGCGTTGCCGGCAGCCCATTCCACGCACACACCAATCTCTGAGTAAAAAACTTACCCCTGACATCTCCTCTGTACCTACTCCCCAGCACCTTAAACCAGTGTCCTGTTGTAGCAACCATTTCAGCCCCGGGAAAAAAGCCTCTGAATATCCATAGGATCAATGCCCCTTGTATAAGCACTCGGTGATAAGCTTTTAAGACTCAAAACGGGATCAGACCCTCAAATTTACAAACGTACAAACCGATACAAAGCCACAACCTATAAAAAGAAGACGGCTGGAAGCAACATGGCGCCTTTGAAGTTTCGATGTCGAAACATGATGGAGTGTATAGCGGATAGTGATGCTCCATTAAAAATATTGCATTCTCCGGTTATAATTTATTTTGTACACTTGGATCTATACTCGGCATCATCCCCGCCACCTCCCACCACGTTCTCTTATCAAAAATGAAGACACAATTTAAATACTCATTTTAAATCACTGAGCGAGAGATAAGTAACATTTTCTTGTCAATTACTGTGCACTGTCAGAAGCTTCTAATTATATTTCTCCTCCCTGAATCCGCATTATTTACAATAAGAGAAAATCTGCTGCTGCTGGAAATCCAAGCAACACACACAAAATTCTGGAGGAACTCAGCAGGCTAGGCGGCATTTATGGAAAGGAGTGAATATCCGACGTTTCAGGCCGAGACTCTTCATCAGGAATGGGAACAAAGAAACCTGGAGTCCCACAGCAGCGGGCTCCAGGACAACTACTTCACTTTAATCATTCGATTCCCAGACATGTAATTAATTCGGGTTAGCAGCACCGTTCCCACCTTTGCATTAAAATGGACCGAGTTTTATTCGAATTGTCTTTGCTTGTAAAATCTGCGAATAATTTATGCATATTTTTTTTCGCGAATGCTGTTTGAATGATGCTGCGTGCCGGAAATGAACGTGATAGTGCCGGAAATAAGTTTCTATTTTCAGCTGTGCGAACACGTAGCTGTGCATACAACCTTAAACTCGGATTGCTACTTCTGAACTGTCACATCCCGTAAGACTATAAGACAATTAGTCCACATCGAGTCCGCTCCGCAATTCCACCATGGATAAGTCATTAACCCCTTTCACCAGCTTTCTAACCGATACCCTTGACATCCTTACTTATCGGAAAATTATCAGTCTCCACTTTCAATATACCCGATGAATTCCCCTCGACAGTCGGTAGTGGCAATTAAATCCACATTGTCACCACCGATTGGCTCATGACATTCCTCCCTATCTCTGTTTCAACGTGACGGCCTTCTCCTCTGAGTCCGTGCCGCCTGTCCTGGACTCCCCCATAATAGGACACATCATCGCTGTGCCCACTCTGTCTCGGTTTCCCCTACAGACAGAAACAGGTGAATTGATTATGGGGAGCAAGGACATGGCAGACCAATTAAATAATTACTTTGGTTCTGTCTTCACTAAGGGAGACATAAATAATCTTCCAGAAATAGTAGGGGACAGAAGGTCCAGTGAGATGGAGAAACTGAGCGAAATACTTGTTAGTAGGGAAGTGGTGTTAGGTAAATTGAAGGGATTGAAGGCAGATAAATCCCCAGGGCCAGATGGTCTGCATCCTAGAGTGCTTAAGGAAGTAGCCCAAGAAATAGTGGATGCATTAGTGATAATTTTTCAAAACGCGTTAGATTCTGGACTAGTTCCTGAGGATTGGAGGCTGGTTAATGTAACCCCACTTTTTTAAAAAAGGATGGAGAGAGAAACCGGGGAATTATAGACCGGTTAGCCTAACGTCGGTGGTGGGGAAACTGCTGGAGTCAGTTATCAAAGATGTGATAACAGCACATTTGGAAAGCAGTGAAATCATCGGACAAAGTCAACATGGATTTGTGAAGGGAAAATCATGTCTGACGAATCTCATTGAATTTTTTGAGGATGTAACTAGTAGAGTGGATAGGGGAGAACCAGTGGATGTGGTATATTTGGATTTTCAAAAGGCTTTTGACAAGGTCCCACACAGGAGATTAGTGTGCAAACTTAAAGCACACGGTATTGGGGGTAAGGTATTGATGTGGATGGAGAATTGGTTAGCAGACAGGAAGCAAAGAGTGGGAATAAACGGGACCTTTTCAGAATGGCAGGCAGTGACTAGTGGGGCACCACAAGGCTCTGTGCTGGGACCCCAGTTGTTTACAATATATATTAATGACTTGGATGAGGGAATTAAATGCAGCATCTCCAAGTTTGCGGATGACACGAAGCTGGGCAGCAGTGTTAGCTGTGAGGAGGATGTAAGAGGATGCAGAGTGACTTGGATAGGTTGGGTGAGTGGGCAAATTCATGACAGATGCAATTTAATGTGGATAAATGTGAAGTTATCCACTTTGTTGGCAAAAATAGGAAAACAGATTATTATCTGATTGGTGGCTGATTAGGAAAAGGGGAGGTGCAACGAGACCTGGGTATCATTATACACCAGTCATTGAAAGTGGGCATGCAGGTACAGCAGGCGGTGAAAAAGGCGAATGGTATGCTGGCATTTATAGCGAGAGGATTTGAGTACAGGAGCAGGGAAGTACTACTGCAGTTGTACAAGGCCTTGGTGAGACCACACCTGGAGTATTGTGTGCAATTTTGGTCCCCTAATCTGAGGAAAGACATCCTTGCCATAGAGGGAGTACAAAGAAGGTTCACCAGATTGATTCCTGGGATGGCAGGACTTTCATATGAAGAAAGACTGGATGAACTGGGCTTGTACTCGTTGGAATTTAGAAGATTGAGGGGGATCTGATTGAAACGTATAAAATCCTAAAGGGATTGGACAGGCTAGATGCAAGATTGTTCCCGATGTTGGGGAAGTCCAGAACAAGGTGTCACAGTTTGAGGATATAGGGGAAGCCTTTTAGGACCGAGATTAGGAAAAACTTCTTCACTCAGAGAGTGGTGAATCTGTGGAATTCTCTGCCACAGGAAACAGTTGAGGCCAGTACATTGGCTATATTTAAGAGGGAGTTAGATATGGCCTTTGTGGCTACGGGGATCAGGGGATATGGAGGGAAGACTGGGGCGGGGTTCTGAGTTGGATGATCAGCCATGATCATAATAAATGGCGGTGCAGGCTCGAAGGGCCGAATGGCCTATTCCTGCACCTATTTTCTATGTTTCTATGTTTCCAATATGTGACTGGATGCAATAGGTCCTCCATCTACTTTCATTCCTCTAAATTGTAGTGAATAAATGTCGTGAGCCCTCAAATGCTCCTCATATGTTAACGTTTTCATTCCCTTAACCATTCTCGTGAACCTGGTCCGGACACTTTCCAATGCCAGCACATATGGTCTTTGATAAACGGTTTCAAACTGCTCATAATTGCGAAGTGCCCAACCGTCCAGGAGGAACCGTAGAACACGGACAAAGACTGTTGGACATGGAACAGTTTTTTTTTTTTTCTGTAAGACCACTGAAATCTCTGCCATGTCACATCACGTCAGCCCCGTCACGTTGTATCGGATATACATCCCATTTTTGTTTACTTGTGAGTGTAACATCACTTCAGTGCTGCATGTGCGTTACAGGTATTGTGTTGTGCGCCGCGGTGTGGAGGGGCGTTTTCTCGCTTGGCGGATCACAGGAGCACTGTTGAATAACAATAACTTTGAACGTAAAACTTGAATGTACTTGTTTATATTTTCTGTCGAAATGGTTGCTAGCATTCTATTTGCCTTTCGTACCACTGGCTCAAGCTGCAAGTTAATCCTTAGGGAAACCCGCATGAGATCCACCACGTCCCTTTGCACCTTTGATGCAAATTTGCTACCCGTTTAGACAAAGGCTTGCGACGCCATTCGTTCTCGCAAGTCGTGAGAACATACAGCTCCCTACACTATTTTCCATGTGTCACTCCCATGTGCATTCTCCGAATCTGTCTACATCCTTCTGTAGACTTCTAGCTACCTCAAACATTAACAGCCCTGCACCTACCTTTCTATAACAAACATCCAAGTACCTCCAGAGAGTGAGACAGGTTCTACAATAAAAGATGAATGGGAAGAAGAAGATCGGAGCCGTCAACACATTCATCACACCGGTCATCAAATACCCAGTCACAATACTATGCTGGCCAAAGAGCGAACTGGAAGCTGCTGACATGCAGAGCAGGAGATAAACCACAATACATGGAGGATTCTACCCAAAGTCCATCGTTGAGCGACTGTACACTCACTGGAATAAAGGACAACCGGAACTTTGAAGTGTCAAGGCCACAGTCATGGAGGACATGCGAAACACTCAAGAATATGTCAGGAAGATGGTCCAGAATGCAACTATGAGAAATACCTCATACAGCAGGCAGGGGATGTGGAAATGGAAGAAGGTGTGTCAGAGCCAGAGGACCAGAGGCATGGAAGGACAAGCCACTGCACGTGGTGTACCATCGACAGACGTCAGCGTTGGCTGACGTAGGAGAGTCCAGTCAATGGGTGGATGTGGCAGAGCTCAGGGGCAGCACACAGACGCTACTCATGGGTGCAAAAAAAAAAAAAAAAAAACAGAAGCTGAGCACAAGAATAAGAGAAACAGGGGTCTGTCACACTAGACAAGACCCACGATGCAGACTCCGCTGAAACCAGTCATCATGTGGTATCAGTGTACAAAATGCAGGCAGGGGCAGGGACAGAATATACTGAAAGGCACAACCAAGTTACCGGAATTGTGTGCAGGAAATGGGAAACTCCCGGGAAGGTCATGGAGAATGACAGAGATAGGATACTGTTGGACTTCCAGTTATAGACGGATAAGCAGGTGCTGACAACCCACCAGTCATACCAATACTGGACAAGAAACAGAAGAAAGCAATAGCAATGGCAATTCCGAATGCAGAGACATCGGGGAAAAAGAATAAACGAAGCTGGAGAAATACCAGGGCTTGAAAGAGCGGATATAAAGGATATGGAAGGTTAAGGCCAGAGTAATCCCGGTGGTGCTAGGAGTACTTGGATCTGTGACACTTGGACTGGGAGTGTGGCTCTAATAAATCCCGGAACAACATCTTAGATCTCGGTTCTGAAGATTCCACTACTAGGAACATCAAGGCCAGTGCGCCGAACTCTCAGGCTCCCAGGACTCTTGTAGAGGACCTGAGATTGAAGGAAAATATACACACACGCCACCAATGAGAGCTGAGAGAAATATATATATGAACTAAAACATCAAAGAGTGCAGAGAAAATGTGCAAGCATATAACCAGATATGTCTCCTCAGTTATCCGGAAAGGTACAGTAGTTTAGGACATTATTCTCCAGATCGTAGGAGAATAAGGGGAGAATGGATGAAGATATGGAAAATTATGAGAGGACTAGAATGGTTCAATGTTGAGTTTGGGTGAGACTAGAACAATAGGTCAGGGGTTAATTATGGAATGTGACATGTGTAAGGTGAACATGGGTGAAATTCTTCACGCAGAGGGTGGTGAGTGTGTTTATCGAATTATCGAATGGTGGATTCGAGTAGGCACATGGATGTTAGGGCTGAGTGACAGATGTATGTCGCTGGGACAAGGCAGCATAATAGGTCTGTACTGATTAGATGGATCGAAGGGCTTATATCTGTGTTGCCGTGTTCAATTACGCTAAGGGGAATTTTTTTTTCAAAAAAATTCTGAATATTTTGAAAGTGACTTGAAAATGACTTGCGAGGAGGGAGGAGAAGATGGCGGCGCGACGCAGCGCGCGCGGCCGTTCCGAATGAATATCGTATTGTGTAACTAGGGGGGCGTGCACAATCCGGATTTGATGGAGACATCCGTGAGAGTACGGAAGAACACCTGAAGTAACTTCTGAAATGCTTGCTTCGTTGCTACTGTGCGATCGAGAATCTCCGGAGACGAAGGCCCCAAATCCTCGGCTTGCTTATTGCTTGTTGCCGGGGCCGGGATCGAAGCGCTCGACAGAGATGGTACTCGGTGCTCGGTGTTGATGAGGTGGTCGGAAGCTCGGAGTTTTCGGACGGTCTCGGAGTCGGACTGTGGTCGATTGCTTCCAGGATGCTGCATCGGCAGGTTTGCGGCGCTGGAGGTTTACCGTCTGCGTGAGATGCTGGGACTTTCGAGAGACTTTGAGACTGTACCGTGCCATGGTCTGTTCTTATCAAATTATGGTATTGCTTTGCACTGTTGTAACTATATGTTATAATTATGTGGTTTTTGCTAGATTTTAAGTCGGTTTGCCATGTGTTTTCGTGATATCATTCTGGAAAAAAACATTGTATCATTTCTTAATGCATGCGTTACTAAATGACAATAAAAGAGGACTGCGTGTCCTCATATTCTAATCTAATCTAATCTAAATCCTTCAGCTCACTACAAGGATTCTTGGATTGTGGAACGGTGTTTGAGTAGAGAGTATGGGAGTCTGACTGGTGTCCCCCTCTTCATCATGCCATGGGAATGGAGGGTATAGATTAACACACGGGGAACGTTGGACGGACTGAATAAATCAGTAGGGCTATGCAGTGGTTGGAAAGCCAGTTGGAACTTAAGAGGTGAAGGAAGGTGGGAGGGATCGGAGCTAGGCTGGGGAGCCGTATGGTTAGTAGCTGATAATTGATAAGATATAGCTGCAAAGGGCTGAAAAAGAAAGTCTTTTCAAGAAGAAGAGTGTGGACTACTCGTGACAGAAGTAAGGTAGGAGGCGGCGCACAAGAGTGAGGTGAGATACAGGTAAGGGGAAAAGAAACGTTAACAGGGGAGCAAAATGGGCAATCGCAAGGAGAATGCGGAGTGGAGGAATGGTTGAGAATAAAAGCATCTGCAGAATATATCTATGAACGGCATATATATGAGTCGTTATGCTTGACATTATAATTGCTTGCTGGTCAAGTCGTCTTTTCCGACTGGATTTCCGAGTGTGCAACTTCCAGAGCATCCTGCCTTACGCAACTACCAACTGCCCTGTCTGGTTCTCCGTCGCTTTCTCCTTTGAACGAATTCTGGTGTTCAGAAGCCGAAGATAAATGTTGAATCGAAAGAACGGCCGCTGAGGTTCTGAAGACAGAGATCGTGCGGTAATTTCAGGAAAACATTTTGTCATTTTACGTTGATCGGAGAATAATATTTTGATAATATCCCTTGAGAACGAATCGGTACACAACATCAAAGGGGTTTAGTCAGTCTTCTTGATGTTCTGCTTCCAGCTTTGCTGACTCACACACAGTTCAGTGGCCAACAAGTCCCTCAGGCATTTCTGTAGTCCAGCTGATGTGGATACTTCCATGTTCCCGGAAAGGAGAAGCTGCAGGAAATCCCTCAATATGTTCTGGTAATCTAGGGTAAGTTTTTTGCCCTGTGAGCTATTTATTTATTTAGAGATGCAACTCAGAGTAGATCCCTTAACAAAGGACCCGGATGGGAATTATATGCAGATACACAAATAGTACCAAGGATATGATCGAAAACTTAAAATGAGGGACAGAAAATATATGCCAAAAAGGCAATGTTACAACTGTCCTGGGTGATTTCAATATGCACGTAGGTTAGAAAAATCAGATTGGTGGTGTATCCCAAGAGGGAAAATTCTGATTGGCAATGAGATGGCTTTTATTTTAGAGCAGCTCGTGGTTGAGTCCAGTTGAGTAGGTATTCTGGACAGGGTGTTGTGCAGTGAACCCATATTGATTGGAGAGCGTAAGGTAAAATAAACCTTATGGCCATCATAATATGATAGCTTTGACGCTGAAATTTAAGCACAAGCTAAAGTCAGATGTCTTTACGCCGAAGGAATCCCTGCCCAGCTAATTAAAAACCCCGAGTCGTGACAGGCTTACAGGTAACCATTCTGAGACGAGACTAAAGCCTATAGAGACTTAATTGGACACACGCAAAGTCTCGAGGATAATTCATTGGAACTATTCAAGGACAATGGCTAATCAAATGGAAACGAGAGAAGACCCGACTACAACACATAAAAAAACAGAAACACTAGAATACATTATAACTATCATTACTAAAACGCTGAAACACACACACACCGAAAAAAAAACAGCAAGGAATATTTAGAATTCTCAAAATGCTCCGTCGAGGACTCGAGTTCGTGACAGAAGCCGTCCCCCTATGGCCGACACCTGACGGCCCGGTGCTATCCAGTGGAATTCTGAAGTAAAGCCAAGATCCAAAATATCCCTGGTTCCCCCAGCCCATATCCCTCCCAAACTACTCTATTGTAGGTGTTCCTTTAATTTTCTGAATTAAACAGTCTATGGACTGTGTGGATAGTTTCGCCGTCTAAGATTCTGGGAGAAGTGTGTGGCTTGTGTTTCCGGGTCAAGTTAAATATTTCAATTTGGATACAAGAAAGGGGAGATGAACATAGAACATAGAATAGTACAGCACAGTACAGACCCTTCGGCCCACAATGTTGTGCCGACCATCAAACCCTGCCTCCCATATAAGCCCCCACCTTAGATTCCTCCATATACCTGTCTAGTAGTGTCTTAAACTTCACTAGTGTATCTGCCTCCACCACTGACTCAGGCAGTGCATTCCACGCATCACCCACTCTCTGAGTAAAAAACCTTCCTCTAATATCCCCCTTGAAATTCCCACCCCTTACCTTAAACCATGTCCTCTTGTATTGATCAGTGGTGCCCTGGGGAAGAGGCTCTGGCTATCCACTCTATCTATTGCTATTATTATCTTGTACACCTCTATCATGTCTCCTCTCATCCTCCTTCTCTCCAAAGAGTAAAGCCCTAGATCCCTTAATCTCTGATCATAATGCATACTTTCTAAACCAGGCAGCATCCTGGTAAATCTCCTCTGTACCCTTTCCAATGCTTCCACATCCTTCCTATAGTGAGGTGACCAGAACTGGACACAATACTCCAAGTGTGGCCTAACCAGAGTTTTGTAGAGCTGCATCATTACATTGCGACTCTTAAACTCTACCCAATCCACCTGTGAGGCAACTCTCAGAGATCTGTGGACATGTACCCCGAGATCCCTCTGCTCCTCCACACTACCAAGCATACTGCCATTTATTTTGTACTCTGCCTTGGAGTTTGTCCTTCCAAAGTGTACCACCTCACAGTTCTCCGGGTTGAACTCTATCTGCCACTTCTCATCCCACTTCTGCATCCTATCGATGTCTCTCTGCAATCTTTGACAATCCTCTACACTATCTACAACACCACCAAACTTTGTGTCGTCTGCAAACTTGCCAACCCACCCTTCTACCCCCACACCCAGGTCGTTAATAAAAATCACGAAAAGTAGAGGTCCCAGAACAGATCCTTGTGGGACACCACTAGTCACAATTCTCCAATCTGAATGTACTCCCTCCACCACCACACTCTGCCTTCTGCAGGCAAGCCAATTCTGAATCCACCTGGCCAAACTTCCCTGGATCCCATACCTTCTAATTTTCTGATTAAGCCTACCGTGTGGAACCTTGTCAAATGCCTTACTAAAATCCATATAGATCACATCCACTGCACTACCTTCATCTATATGCCTGGTCATCTCCTCAAAGAACTCTATCAGGCTTGTTAGACACGATCTGCCCTTCACAAAGCCATGCTGACTGTCCCTGATCAGACCATGATTCTCTAAATGCCTCTAGATTCTATCTCTAAGAATCTTTTCCAACAGCTTTCCCACCACAGATGTAAGGCTCACTGGTCTATAAATACCCGGACTATCCCTACTACCTTTTTTGAACAAGGGAACAACATTCGCCACCCTCCAATCCTCCGGTACCATTCCCGTGGACAACGAGGACATAAAGATCCCAGCCAGAAGCTCAGCAATCTCGTCTCTCACCTCGTGGAGTAGCCTGGGGAATATTCCATCAGGCCCCAGGGACTTATCTGTCCTAATGTATTTTAACAACTCCAACACCTCCTGTCTCTTAATATCAGCATGCTCCAGAACATCAACCTCACTCATATCGTTCTCACCATCATCAAGTTCCCTCTCATTGGTGAATACCGAAAAGAAGTATTCATTGAGGACCTCGCTCACTTCCATAGCCTCCAGGCACATCTTCCCACCTTTATCTCTAATCGGTCCTATCTTCACTCCTTTCATCCTTTATTTCTTCAGATAATTGAATAATGCCTTGGGGTTTTCCTTTACCCTACTCGCCAAGGCCTTCTCATGCCCCCTTCTTGCTCTTCTCAGCCCCTTCTTAAGCTCCTTTCTTGCTTCCCTATATTCCTCAATAGACCCATCTGATCCTTGCTTCTTAAACCTCATGTATGCTGCCTTCTTCCTCCTCACTAGATTTTCCACCTCACTTGTCACCCATGGTTCGTTCACCCTACCAATCTTTATCTTCCTCATCGGGACAAATTTATCCCTTGCATCCCGCAAGAGATCTCTAAACATTGCCAAATGTCCATAGTACATTGCCCTGCAAAAAACATCATCCCAATTCACACCCGCTAGTTCTAGCCTGATAGCCTCATAATTTGCCTTTCCCCAATTAAAAAAAATCCTGTCCTCTTTGATTCTATCATTTTCCATGATAATTATAAATGCGAGGGAGCGGTGGTCACTGTCCCCAAGATGCTCACCCACTGAGAGATATGTGACCTGACCCGGTTCATTACCTAGTACTAGATTTAGTATGGCATTACCCCGATCGGCCTGTCCACATACTGTGACAGGAATCCATCCTGGACACAGTTAACAAATTCTGCCCCATCTAAACCCTTGGGACTAATCAGGTGCCAATCAATATTAGGGAAGTTAAAGTCACCCATGGTAACAACCCTGTTATTTTTGCACCTTTCCAAAATCTGCCTCCCAATCTGCTCCTCTGTATCTCTGCTGCTATCAGGGGGTCTCTAGAATAACCCCAGTAGAGTAACTGCTCCCTTCCTGTTCCTTACTTCCACCCATATTGACTCAAAAGAAGATCCTGCTACATTACCCACCCTTTCTGCAGCTGTAACAGTATCCCTGACCAGTAATGCCACCCCTCCTCCCCTTTTTCCGCCCTCTCTATCCCCTTTAAAGCACTGAAATCCAGGAATATCGAGAATCCATTCCTGTCCTGGTGCCAGCCAAATCTCTGTAATGGCCACTACATCATAAGTCCATGTATGTATCCAAGCTCTCAGTTCATCACTTTTGTTCCTGATGCTTCTTGCATTGAGGTACACACATTTCAGCCCTTCTACCTTACTGCCTTTACATCGTTTATTCTGCTTCTCTTTCCTCAAAGAATCGATAGTTAGAGGTGCAGATTGGAGGTTCTGTGGTCGTGACAGAGAATCTAGGGTGGTTTGTTGCCTACCGGGTGCCAGGGTCAAGGATGTCTCTGATCGCTTGCATGACATTCTGAAGTGGGAGGGTGACCAGCCAGATGTCGTGGTGCACATCGGTACCAATGACATAACAAAGAAGAGTGAGGAGGTCCTGGAGAGTGAGTATAGAGAGCTTGGTAGGAAGTTGAAAAGCAGGACCTCGAGGGTGGTAATCGCAGGTTTGCTACCTGTGCTAGGTGCCAGTTAGGGTAGGAATAGGATGCTCTGGAGGATAAACAAGTAGCTGAGGAATTGGTGTAGGGGGCAGGGTTTCAGATATCAGGATTATTGGGACCTCTTCTGGGGCAGGTGGGACCTGTATAAGAGAGACGGGTTACACTTGAACTATAGGGAGACCAATATCCTTTCAGGGAGGTTTGTTAGTGCTATTGGGGAGACTTTAAACTAGATTTGCAGGGGGTTGGGAACCAGAGTGCCAGAGCTGACAATGTGGCTGGAGTGAAAATAAATGATGTTAAAAGTTCAAGAAAATCCGCTAATAGAAAGGTTGTGAGTGGTGGTAAAAATCTTCTGAGGTGAATATATTTCAATGTTAAGAGTATTGCGGGGAAGGCGGATGAGTTGAGGGCGTGGGTTGACACGTGGAATTATGACATTATAGCAATTAGTGAAAATTAGCTACAAGAAGGGCAGGACTGGCAGCTTAATATTCCAGGGTTCCGATGTTTCAGATGTGATCGAGGCAGAGGAATGAAAGGTGGGGGAGTAGCATTGCTTGTTAGGGAAAATATTACAACAGTGCTCAGGCAGGACAGATTAGAGGGCTTGTCTACTGAATCCTTATGGGTAGAGCTGAGAAACAGGAAAAATATGGCCACATTAGTGGGATTGTATTACAGACCACCCAATAATCAACGAGACTTCGAAGAGCAAATCTGCAGAGAGATAGCAGGCAACTGCAGGAAACATAAAGTTGTGGTGGCAGGGGATTTTAATTTTCCATATATTGATTGGGACTCCATACTCTTTGGGGTCTAGATGGTTTAGAGTTTGTAAAATGTGTTCAGGAAAGTTTTCTGAATCAATATATAGAGGGACCAACTTGTGGGGATGCAATATTGGATCTCCTGTTAGGAAACGAGTTAGGACAAGTGACGGATGTCTGTGTAGGGGAGCACTTTGGTTCCAGTGATCATAACACCATTAGTTTCAACTTGATCATGGACAAGGATAGATCTGGTCCTAGGTTTAATGTTCTGAACTGGAAGAAGGCCAAATTTGAAGAAATGAGAAAGGATCGAAAAAGCGTGGATTGGGACAGGTTGTTCTCTGGCAAAGATGTGATCGGTAGGTGGGAAGCCTTCAAAGGAGAATTTTTGAGAGTACAGAGTTTGTATGTTCCAGTCAGGATTAAAGGCAAAGTGAATAGGAATAAGGAATCTTTGTTCTCAAGGGATATTGCAACTCTGATAAAGAAGAAGAGGGAGTTGTATGACATGTATAGGAAACAGGGAGCAAATAAGGTGTTTGACGATTGTAAAAAGTGCAAGAAAATACTTAAGAGGGAAATCAGGAGAGCTAAAAGAAGACACGAGGTTGCCTTGGCAGTCAAAGTGAAGTGTAATCCAAAGAGCTTTTACAGGTATATTAAGAGTAAAAGAATTGTAAGGAACGAAATTGGTCATCTTGAAGATCAGAGTGGTCGGCTATTTGGGGAACAAAAAGAATTGGCGGAGATCTTGAATGTATTTTTTGCGTCTGTATTTACTAAGGAAACTGGCATGAAGTCTATGGAATTAAGGGAAACAAGTAGTGAGATCATGGAAACTGTACAAATTGAAAAGGAGGAGGTGCTTGCTGTCTTCAGGAAAATTAAAGTGAATAAATCCCCGGGACCTGACAGTGTGTTCCCTCGGACCTTGAAGGAGACAACTGTTGAAATTGCGGGGGCCCTGGCGGGAAATATTTAAAATGTCGCTGTCTACAGGTGAGGTGCCGGAGGATTGGAGAGTGGCTCATGTTGTTCCGTTGTTTGATCGAAAAGTAATCCGGGAATTATAGACCGGTAAATTTTACGTCGGTAGTATGTAGGTTATTGGAGGGAGTACTAAGAGACAGAATCTACAAGCACTTGGATAGACAGGGACTTATTAGGGAGAGTCAACATGGCTTTGTGCGTGGTAGGTCATGTTTCACCAATCTATTGGAGTTTTTCGAGGAGGTTACCAGGAAAGTGATTGAAGGGAAGGCAGTGGATATTGTCTACATGAACTTCAGTAAGGCCTTTGACAAAGTCCCGCATGGGAGGTTAGGTAGGAAAATTCACTCGCTAGATATACAAGGGGAGGTGGTAAATTGGATTAGACATTGGCTCAATGGAAGAAGCCAAAGAGTATTAGTAGAGAATTGCTTATCCCAGTGCAGGCCTGTGACTAGTGGTGTGCCACAGGGATCAGTGGTGGGTCCATTGTTATTTGTCATCTATATCAATGATCTGGATGAAAATGTGGTAAGTTGGATCAGCAAGTTTGCTGATGATACAAAG
The DNA here is from genome assembly GCF_030028105.1 of Mobula birostris. Taxonomy (NCBI): domain Eukaryota; kingdom Metazoa; phylum Chordata; class Chondrichthyes; order Myliobatiformes; family Myliobatidae; genus Mobula; species Mobula birostris. The sequence goes on along the minus strand of NC_092382.1, from coordinate 49,615,033 downwards.
ATTGGAGGTGTAGTAGACAGTGAGGAAGGTTTTCAGAGCCTGCAGAGGGACTTGGACCAGCTGGAAAAATGGGCTGAAAAATGGCAGATGGAGTTTAATACTGACAAGTGTGAGGTAGTGCACGTTGGAAGGACAAACCAAGCTAGAACATACAGGGTTAGTGGTAAGGCACTGAAGAGCGCAGTAGAACAGAGGGATCTGGGAATACAGATACAAAATTCCCTAAAAGTGGCGTCACAGGTAGATAGGGTCGTGAAGAGAGCTTTTGGTACATTGGCCTTTATTAATCAAAGTATTGACTATAAGAGCGGGAATGTTATGATGAGGTTGTGTAAGGCTTTGGTGAGGCCGAATCTGGAGTATTGTGTTCAGTTTGGTCACCAAATTACAGGAAGTATATAAATAAGGTTGAAGGAGTGTAGAGAAGGTTTACAAGGATGTTGCCAGGACTTGAGAAACTCAGTTACAGAGAAAGGTTGAGTATGTTAGGACTTTATTCTCTGGAGCGTAGAAGAATGAGGGGAGATTTGATAGAGGTATATAAAATTATGATGAGTATAGATAGAGTGAATGCAAGCAGGCTTTTCCCACTGAGGCAAGGGGAGGAAAAAGACCAAGGACATGGGTTAAGGGTGACGGGGGAAAAGTTTAAAGGGAGCATTAGGGGTGGGCTTCTTTACACAGAGAGTGGTGGGAGTATGGAATGAGCTGCCAGATGAAGTGGTAAATGCGGGTTCTTTTTTTCAACATTTAAGAATAAATTGGACAGATGCTGATGGGAGGTGTATGGAGGGATATGGTCCGTGTGCAGGTCAGTGGGTCTAGGCAGAAAATGGTTCGACACAGCCAAGAAGAGCCAGAAGGCCTGTTTCTGTGCTGTAGTTTCTATGGTTTCTATGACATTTGTGGACATCAAGGATCAGATAGAACAATGAAAAAGTTGAAGAATCTGTGTTGGTGGCCGAAATTGCGAGGAGATGTACCACATTATGGTCATAATTTTTTTTTTGATTTGTGCCCAGATAAATCGGCTAGAGAAGCAGTTTTAAGATCCACCCAGTAGAAGGGCCATGTGTTAACTTGCAGGTTTATTTTGTTGGATCTTCACCTCCATCCCCTGGAGGACTGAAATAAATCCTCCGGATAGTGGATGCGTTCACCAATTGGATAGATATTGAAAACCGCTGACGTTACAGCCAGGGTTTTGTCCGAGAGAGTCTTTACCCTTTGGGGATTGCCAAGGAATCTAGAATCTGATCATGGTTCCCGCTACACCGCACAGGTGACACAAAATCCAATGAAACTGTTTGGGGTGAAACAAAGGTTCTATATCCCTTACCGACCACAATAGTGCGATTGTTGAACGGATGAACTGGACGTTAAAGACAATGTTGGCTAAAATGACAAATGGCTCATGGGTCACTGTCTAACCCAATGTTCTTATGATGGTCCTCACCACAGAAGCATCCTCTCCTGCATTTACATGTTTTAAGTTGACGATCGGGAGGAAAATGAAAGGGTTAGCATTCCTGCTTGGCTAGATTTATCATAGACCGAGTATGATATCAATGGAAAGGTCAATGGCAAGCAGCAATTAACAGACTCTGTTAAGGAGTCCCATTACAATGCCGTCCATAATACGTGACGGAAGAAACGGCAGAGCGAAGCTTGATTCGAGGTGCGAGCAAAACCGCGGGCGTTTGAAATAGGACAGAAGGTTATGATGTTACTATATCAGCCGAGCCCCTTTACACCTTCGCGATTTGTCGGCACCGAGCCAGTCCATCAGTATATCAAATCCAGACTGCTCCATATAAGTTGGGTTGATATCATATTAACCAACTCATACCCCTTGGAGATAGTGAATATCCTCTAGTAGCTGAGTTCCAGAGAACATATTGTCAATGGGATGCTGTGGACCGAAATGAGATGATCCTCTTAGGTTTATGTTTCAGGCAATCGACAGTGATGAGGATGAAGGAGCAGTTGTCCGCTCAGTGAGTTGGACAACCACTTCTAGCTTGTACCCGGAGGATAACGATAGTTCACATCTTTACACTCGCCCAAGACAAGGCGGAGACAATGGAAGAGAGAAATAGAAGGGAGAACGTGTTTATTGTGTGGTCTTCTGCAAATAAAGTGGGGGATAATTGATCTGATATAAATGAATTTTTATCAGGCCTTATTGTTAGCCATGGTAGGACCATTCATAACGTCAGAAAGCTTGTTATCCAGGGAAAGTTGGCTGCTGGATTCAGAACTGACGCTCACAGAAGGGAGAGGATAGTTGTGGATGGAGTGTTTTCTCCCTGGATGTCGGTGAACAGTGGAGTCCTGCAGAGATCTGTTCTGAGACCCCCGGCTTTTTGTGTTTTTATGAACGATTTGGATGAGGAGGTGGAAGGTTTTTTTTTTAATTGTATTTGCAACGATGTGGATGATGGTGGAATTATGGATAGTACAGAAGTTTGCCACAGATTACAACAGGACAGTGACAGGACGCAGAGCAGCGCTGAGATGTTACAGATGGAGTTCAAACCGGAACTTTACGGAGTGATTCACTTTGGAAGGATGAATTTGAAGGCAGAGGTGATGCTTTTTCGAGTCAACCGAGAGACGCACATTAGTACGAGTTTCACAGTGGAAACAGAGTGATGAGACTCTCTCCAACAAGCCGAGTGCCGCTCATCGCTGTGAGACCACAATAGGCACGGAGAGATGAACTGCAGGAGCAGGAAGAAGTGTGATTGACAGGTGAGTTTGAACCCGTTCTCTGTTCTGCACATTCTTATAGTGACGCTCGAAAGGCAATATACCTGAAAGTAAATCGGGGGGAAAAAAAGAAAACTTAATAACAAATAATAGAACAGCCGGGGATAGTTCACAGATTTCCCTTCCTACTTTTGTTCAAACAGAGAATGGATGGAGAAACAGTGGTAGAATTGTGGCAGGTCTGAGAATATCTTTAAAGTTAATAGACTGCATCGCACGTCACGGGTATGGGATGGTCAACTCATTCACCGGTAGAGGTCAGGTTCCTGCCAAACGGCCCATGTGTGCGCTGGAAAACATTGTTCTTCGAACTGTCCGCAGCCCTCGCTAATTTCCCGAAGACCAGCTCCCTTTTTGACCACAGGTTTCTGGAATATCACTGCGGATCTTTAAAAATGTTTGGAGGAACTTCAGTGCAGTGTATTTTATTGTAGCACGTGTCAGCTGTCACTGTCAATTCCATCACTCAAACCGCCCGGAATGACTGGAACGAAAGAAAGAAAAGAATGAGCGAATGTTCCCCTTTAATAAAGAAGTGTTCCCCATTTCACTTGCCAGAAGAAACTCCTTCCCTCAATTTTAGAAGCGAATGTGCTCGGTCAAATATTACAAAATTAATCGACTTCAAGATGAATGCCTCTTTTAAAGCAACAATGATATAAAAACATTCTATGCAAATAGTTGAAACCAGGTAGAGTATCATGGAAAATAACATTGAAAAAAGCACATCATATTTTGTTTTAAAGTAATAGACTCCCATGAGGAGTCAAATTCATGACACGGGGACAGAGTGAGAAAACATAGTTTAACGTAAGTATTTGTGCTGTTGGTCGTCACTAATGTCCCTGACGTGATAGCCACGCTAATTGCCTCTGTGGAATTGCTCTCACCTCAATAAAAGTCTGCTAAACCAATCCCCAGTCCATCTGAGTAGCTGAAACGTTCTGTACAACTGAACTCTGCTTCTGACGGAATATGGGATATCCGGCGACTTATTACATCGCAGCCATTTTCTATCCTACACTTCTAGCGGTTGGTGTCCCCGGTAAGATGCTGGAGCTGATTACTTTATGTAGGGTGCCGTCGTCTTGCTGCTACTCTGCTGCGGTATCCGCACTGTTACTGAGCACAGATGCTACCGTCGGCTGAAACGTGTTTCCGGAATGGAGGATTCAAGCGTCTGATTGTTTTATTTTCATTTTCCGTACTTAGATCGCAGTGTTTTCTTCTTTGGTCAATGAAGTTGGTGTCGATGTTGTCGTTGTTTCGTACTTTCACCTCGCTCGGCTTTCTGAAGTGATGCTGGACTCTCCTTTTCTCGGTTCCAGTTTCTATCAGTGCAGACAGTTCAACCTTATAACAACGTGGCAGCTTATTTAAATGATTTCCCAGTCTATTTTCCACACGCAGGTCTGTTCTTCTGTAAGTCAGTAAATGAGAACTCGTGCTTTATATCACCTTGAATCCACTTTGTCACCGCTACAAACAATGCCTTCAGCTATTTCACCACTAATAATGGACATGGTGTTGTTTACAGGAGCGATCGACTGCTCACCGGTACGTGAGTCTTGGAACTCGGATGCCGCGGTCTAAACTGTGGGAATGTCGCCAGTCCGCTGACACTCACATCTGTCATTGTCCTCCAGCCGGAGCGCAGCGACGGAGACCGCACACACTGGGTTTTCACTTTCCACTTCCAAACAGACCATATCCTCCATAGCATCGGTAGAATGGGGGCAGTCAAGGAGCTGACCATATTTCGATTTTTTTCCCCAAATTTTGCAGTTAATTTAACGGCGATTGTGATCCTTTCTCGGGGAAAATGCGGACTCTCTAAATGCATCACCCGTTACCTGGTTGGAATGGCCACAGCGGATCTGATGGTGGTTATCGTTGTTGCTTTAGTGGAACAGACCAACAATGTCTACAATTATTCCAGATTCCTGCTCATCACTCCTGTATGCACTCTGACACTTGTATTTCGGACTGTAACGACGGACTGTTCTGTTTGGTTTACAGTCAGTTTTACTTTCGATCGCTTCATTGCAATATGTTGTCGAAAGCTGCGGGACCGATACTGTACTGAGAGAACAGCAACGGTGGTTATCGTGACCGTGGTTATAGTGAGCTGCGGGAGATGTGCCCCGATTTACTTCGTCATTGAACCTTACGTCATCATTGACAACACGCCGTGGCGGTGCATCGGTACATATGAATACGCTACTTCACCCGTGTGAATTACTGGGGAGTATTTTAAAAACATTGCTACCAATCGGCTTAATTCCGGTGTTTAACGGGTTAACCGTAAGACATATCGTTGTGGCAAATAGAGTCCGCAGAAGGCTTCGGCACAGCAGCGACAATCAGAAAGATGCCGAGGTGGAAAACCGCAGAAAATCGATGATCTTGTTGTTTTCTATATCATCTAATTTCATATTATTTTGGATGCCCTATGTAGTCCATCCCTGAAATGGCAAGCACAAAACTCTTTTTACCAGGACAGATATTTGAGTTCCCCGGTATACATCCTGCAGCAATTTGGGTTCATGTTGCAAGTACTCAGCATGTGCACCATACTTGTATCTATACACTGACACAGAGGAAATTCAGAGAAGAGCTGAGGAATGGAATGATGTATGTGTTTACAGTAAATGGCCATCTGTGTAGGTAAGGCCCGCCTCCAATGGCAATTCAGCGAATTTTCAAATAAAGCCGTTTTACAATGAACAGGACTGGCAAATATGTCATAAATTCAAACAATCATATGCCTGGTCATTCTGAAATTGCAGAATTGGCGGAAGATTGCTGACTTCATACAGTTCAGATAGGCAGCAATACAAACGCTCAATGCTGCTGGCGTGATTGTTACAATGGTTGAAGTATGTTCCAAATTATCACAGACACTCAACTGTCACAATGGCAGGGATGGCTGCAGGACTTGCCGTGTTTTAGATGTTGAAAGATGGAGAGGGTCGGGTAACAGAGTGTCAGGCAAACCAGCGATAGAATCGCAGATGCAGAAAGGGAGGACAACGTGGAGCGTTCGTTTGTTAATAGACTGTGAGTCGAACACAGAAACATGAAACATGAAGGGCGCGATCCCCCCATTTGGAGTGCTGTATTCTCATTTGGAATACTGTATTCCATGCAGCCGCCCACCAGATTAACAAAAAAAAAAACAAAAAAAAAAAACCGCAACGGGAATATTGAGGAACCAATAGCGAGCGGAACTTGGACATGTGTCATGTTTTTGGCACGGGAAACTGAAACTTCCACAGTATTCTTTGGCATCTCCCCAGGGTAAAAGATTTAGGAATGGCATAATTTCTCAGTTGTGTCCAGGAAGTATTCATGTCACTATAAGAAGAAAGGCGGACTAGTGAACAGTCCACACCGGATCTAATATTAGAAAAGGAAACGGGTCAGGTGACAGATCTCTCTGCGGGTCAGCATGCCAGAACGATAGGGCAGAACTCCCCGAAATTTACCTTGCACAGGGATAGGACCAGGGAGCATGGAATGCCTTTAATTGGGTTTATGCGATGTATGGTGCTGCCTGGCAGGAGCTTGGGAACGTAAATAGGGAAATGATGTACTCAGGGAAATGCGCAACAGATATGTGGAGATTGTTTAGGGAGCAGTGACATGGGGTTGAGTAAGGGCTTGTCTCACTGACACAGGACAAGAATGATAGCGTGACAAGAAAGTTGGAACAACTCGTCAAGAGGAAGAAAGAAAGAAACTTAAGATTTAGGAAAAATCGATCAGATCGGGTTATGGCGAGTCACAATGCAGACAAGAAAGGATTTAGCAATGGACTTAAACGAGTTAGAAGGGGGCTTGCGAAAGCCTTGGCGAGTTGCACTGTGAGGAACAGAGGGAGATTGGAGAGAGTGTGGGCAGATCAGAGGAAAACTAGTGTCTGGAGTCCAAGGAGGCAGTGAAGCTCCTTACTGAATACATTGATGAAAGTGAACAGAGCGTAAGAAGGCAGATACACCAGATCATGCCGAGGCTGAGAAAAAGGATGCGCTGGAAACTTGGAAAACATTATGATGGATGATTCCCCCATACCGGAAGGGACATAGTCCAGGTAATTTTGGAAAGCTAGCGAAGTTACTCCAGAGCTTTTGGACAGGATATTTGTGTCTTCTCTGGCCACGGAAGTAGAACTAGATGACTGGAGGGTGGAAAATGTTATTCATTTGTTGACGAAAAATAATAGGGAGACTTATTGGAATTATAGACCAGGGAGTCTTACATCAGTAGTGGGTAAACTACTGGAGAGGATTATTGAAGAAAGAATTAATGAGTATTTTCAGAAACGTAGTCTGGCTACGGAGAGACAACATGGCATGTTGTCCTTTCTGAGTCAGATTGAATTATTTGAAAAAGTGAAAATAAAACAAACAAAAGAATCAGAACAGTCGATGTGGGTGTGTTAATTCTGGTCAGGCGTTTGATCAGTTCCTCATAGTAGACTCATTCAGAAAGTCAGGAGGCATGGGATCTGGGGAATTCTGACTGCGTTGATTCAGAGTTGGCTTCCTTACAGAAGGCAGATGAGGTGGTGGATAGGGTGAATTCTGTCTGGAAGACAGAGAGCTTCGGTACAGAAATTTCTGTACACTTTATAACTCTATTTCGAGTCTGCAGTTACGGTGCTCCGAGAAATAGGGCTGAGGAAATGACCGATTTAATCTGACCACACAACAGCACCCGGATGATTAATGGAATTAGGGTTGACAATGTAAGCAAATTGCTGAGCGATTGGCTGCACCAGCGCGTTTTATGAACCGGCCTGTCATTTACATATTACAGGGGAGATGCTACAATGACTTCAAAGCATCTTTTCCAATAGAGCCCTACAACTCAAAACCAGCATTTCAAAGTGCTCGGCAGCAGCTTCTGGTGCTTATTAAAAGAACCAGCCTTCCAAAGTGCCAATTCCAAATTCCCAATTCAAGAACACACCAATTTATCCCAATGCCAATTTATCTCTGAATCGTGGTTTTATCGTATTGGGTGTAGATACGCTCATATTTCGATTTATTTAACCCTGAATCCACATGGCCGGTGTTGAATCCGTGTCTCCCCTTGAAATCAATAACAAATGAAACATACGAAACTACACAAACTAAAAACGCAGCAAAGGCAAAGAAAATTTCCGGGCTCACACTTGTCTTCCTTCAAAACCATCGCAGGCAAGTGGAGAATGCAGAATAAACTATTTCCAAAGCTTCCATCTTCTCATGCTATAGCCACCCATTTCACTCAGTTTCCATGCTTCAGTGTGCAAGGACAGAGGGATAGAACAGTATCACCGACTTTCTAGATTGGTCGATGCTGTACGACACTGAAGTTCTAACCCAGAGATACAGTCAGACAGCTAAAGGGAACCACTGCACAGAAACAGCGGCTTCAGCCCGTCAGGTCGGTGAAGAATTATTTAAGCTGCCTATTCCCATCGACTGCACCCGGAGCGTGGCCATCCATATCCCAGTATTTATCCAATCATCTCTTAAACGTTGAAATCGGAATCTCAATTACCGGTTGCGTCGGCAGCACTGTCTACGCTCTGATGACCTTCTGGATGAAGAGGTTTCCCCGCATGTTTCCCGTAAACATCTCACATTTCACTCTTCACCCATGACCTCTAGTTGTATTCTCGCCCGATATCAGTGGAGAAAGCCCGCTTGCATGTACATTCTCTATAGGCCTCATAATGTTGTATACCTCAGTCAAATCTCCCCTCAGTCTTCTACCCGCTTGGGAATCAAGAGCTGACATGCGTAATTTTTCCTTTTAATTCAAAACATTCAGACCCGGCAATAGCCGTGTAATTTTTTTTCTGAGTTCTTTCAAACTTTGTTACACCCGTCCTGCAGGTAGTTGAGCCAAATCGCAACAAAATTTCAAATTAGGCTTCAACAAAGTCTTAAGCAACATCAAGATAACATCCTAACTCCTGTACTCAGTACTTAGGTCTATGAAGGCCATTGTGCGAAATCTTTTTTTTTTTTTTCCGATCCTGTCCAACTCAGCTGCAACTTCCATTGAATTATGAATCTACATTCCCAGATTCGTTTGCTCTATCGTACTCCTCAATGCCCTATTTCCCATTGTGCCAGACCAACCCTGGCGGTCCTGCCAAAGTGCAACATCTAACACTTATCTGCGTTAATTCTGATCCGTTATCTTTCAGCCCATTTTGCTAGCTGGTCCAGATCCCGTTTCTGGTACCATTACCTGGTATTTTTCCTTGCTGTTAACTACACTCGTAATGCTGTTGCTATCGGCAAATTTGCTGATCAAGTTAATGACATTACTACAGTATCCAGATCGTTGATATAGATGACAAATAACAACGGGCACAGCAACGATCCCTGCGGCACTCCACTCGTCACAGGGCCCGGTCAGAGAGACAACCATCCATTACCACACTCTAGCTTCCCCAACACAGCCCATCGCTAATCCAATTTACCACCTCATCGTGAAAGCCAAGTGAATGAACCTTCTCGTGCATCCTCCCATACGGAACCTTGCAAATTTCTTTCTGAAGTCCCTGGAGACGGCATCCACTGTCTTGCCTTCCACACCATTCCTGGTAACTACTCGCAAAGCTCTGTAAGATTGGTTAGATATGATCTACTACACACTGGTCCATACTGACTATCATTAATGTTCCAGTTTGTCCAGATACTTCCCTTCATTCCCCATGACCAGCGTAGTCTGAACACCGAGGACAATTCCTCATTTCATAATGCTGGACAAGTCCTTTCCAAACAAAATTATCGATATCATCCAGCGGCCGGCACTCACATTTATGCCCTATTGTTCTTAAATTCTCCTGCAGTATTATCAGACGCATTGAGAGTAATCTGGAAAAGGAGGGCGCCGTAGCTTTAAATAATTATTCGATTGGACTTAAATAGTAAGATACGGTACACTAGATGGAGCATAAAACAGAGAATATTACAGCAACAGTACAGCTCATCGTCTCACCAAGTTCTGATAGACTTTCAACTAATTTAAGTTCAACCTAATACATCGCTTCTGCATCTGAATCAGAATCAGAACCAAATTTAATATCATCGAGATACGTGATGAAATGTATTAACTTTCCTGTAGCAGTACAATGAAATAAAGTAAAAATACATTTAGAGAAAAAGAATCATTTGTTACAGGTGGCAGCGGTGAAGACACTGTTCCTGAATCGCTGAGAGTGAGTTTTCACGCTCTTGTATCTCCACCCCGATGTAAACTCTGTGTAGAGGGCATGTTCTGCTGGTGAGCAACTTTAATGATGGACGCCACTGTTACAAGAATCACCCCTTGTCGTAATGATCAGTGAGGTACGGAGAATCTGTATTTGTCAACTAGTAACTTCTTTTATTTCAACTAAAAAGTCACATAGGTTCACATGCCATCTTGACTCCATGTCACTCCATGAGCAGTCAATGAAGAGAAAAGTTATTATCCGGAAAGGAGTCGGCTCTGGTCAGAGAGAGAAGAGAGAGGGAGTGGGGAGAAAGGAACTGGGACAGAGACTGGTGAGGGAGCGAGAGAAAGAGAAGGGTAGAGAAGGACCATGAGGAGGGAGGCCCAGGAAGTCAAGCGATCTGGTGTGCAGAGAGATCGGGGATTGGGGAAAGATTTTCGACGAGGAGAGAGATCGGAGTCGGGAGTTTAGTGTCGGTAGAAAGCGGGAGGGGATAGCCGGGAGAGTGAGAAGCAGAATGGCGGAGGGTAAGTCCGGAGGAAGGCGAGGAGTTGGGGTAGGTAGAGCGAGAGGCTGGGAAAGAGAGGCCGGGGTTACGGAAAGACGGGGTAGAGAGACTGTGAGAGACGGGTGAGAGGAGAAAGAGGCTGGGGAATGTGGAGAGACGGCGGCGAGAGTGTGATAAAAGAAGGGTGGGAGGGAGAGAGAGACGCAGCTGAGATTCCAGGAGAGGACAAACGGCAGAGGGAGAGGGAAACGGAGGGAGACAGAGTGGGGGCGGGGTAAAGGGCGAATTGTATAACAAAGCTAGGGTAGAGAGATGGAGGAGAGACATGGGAGAGAGACCGGTGAAGTAAGGAGAGACCGAGAGGTTAGAGAAAGACCAGGGGGACGGAGGCCGGGGAAGCCGTGAGATCTAGGGTTAGGAGAGATATTTGGGAACGAGAGAGAGATCGGTGTGAGGAGGAAGATTAAAATAGAACTCGGAAGGGGAGACACCGAGACGGGAGTTGGGGGTAGTGGGATTAGGGTAGGCGTGACGGCGGGTAGGGAGAGAAACTCGTGGGAGAGAGAGACCGGGATTAGGGAGTGAATCTGGGTAGAAAGGCTGGTTTAGATAATCGTAGTCGGGGAGGTTGGAGAGACGGGTAGATACAGAAAGACGGAAGATTATAAGACGTCCAGAGAGAAATAGACACGGGGTTGAGAGAGAGAGGCTGAGATGAGGTAGGGAAATGTGAGTCAGAGAATACTGTCCATAAATGCACTGAGCGATTAGAGGACTTTCCTTCCTGCAGGGCATTCTGGGATTACAGTGCTTCCATTCTCTCTGAAGCAAGCAACCTGTGTCATATCACTGACCTCTCCCACCCCGCCTACCTGACCCCACTCCATCCCATACATTATCTGCGATCTCCCTTTCCTCAACCGTACTTCGCGATATTCGTCCTCCTCTCCCGTCTCTGTGAACACACTCGTTGGCTCCTGTTACGAACGCGCAAAGTAGTACGATGAAAGACTGACACTGAGTCATATTAGTAATGGGACACTCGGGCAATTTACAGTGTGGGATCGAACCGAACCCACCCAAGACGATAAACATACACTGGAAAGCCCGCGCGGAGTCTACGCCTCATATGCGCAAGAGGTCCAATCGATACACACCGCGTCATCAAACAGCCGCATGCGCACCTGCCACATGGTCGCAATTGATCTAATGGATACGTTCGCATCCTTCCACTGCACTTCTTCCCATCTCCACAACACCTTCGCTTTCCTCCGACCTGACCTTCTTTCCCTCGCGTCACAGGGATAACCTTCCCTTCATCCGAGCCCTGCGCTTCTCGGAGAGCACTGTCTCCCTGCCTATCGGCGAGAGGCGAAGGTTCTCCAGGAGGATCACGCCGGGAACAGAGCCAGCATCTTGCCCAGTCTGGAGTCGCAGATGGTGCTCAGTGCACCCTGGAGTCGGCAGGGAATGGAGCTCGGAGAGAGTCCCTTGGCGAGGATCTGGCCTGGATAGTGGTCGATCATACCCCGGAGCACCTCAACCCCTTCCGTTTCCATCCACCTCTCATGGATATGGAGACCCGCCGGTGCTTAACCTAATTCCTGGTCCAAAACACCCCAGCCTCCCGTAAGGCCTCTCGGAGCTACCGCAGGCTTCTGTCTCAGGCGCTGAGGGAATGGGAGGAGGGGGCACGTCACGGGAATGTGCACAGAGAGGCCTCGCAACACTTTCGGGCCCAAGAGGGGTAGGCGGCGAGTTTCGGGTATTCATCTCGGCTTCAGCTTCCCGGGACGTGGTGGAGGCTTTTACCGGAGTGTGTGCGACCACCTAGGCGTCCGGAAGAGTCAAGCAACCCCGGCAGGAGGGAGGAACAGATAGCCCCTACAAAGTCATTCCTGGTTGATAGGGTCATGAGGCCGGCGGTATCGAATGACGGGGGTAGAATTTTGGAGATTTATCTCACCTCCGTGGGGCTGATTCATGGAGCCAGCAGCGGCAAGGAAAGTGGGGGTGGGATGGAGAATCCCGGATTCCCGGCACCTGTGGGGTGGGCGGTGCTCCTGGGCTCGGGATTCCGTGATCCTGAGCTCAAAGGAAGTGTGGAGTGAGAGCGCGGTAATGCCGCTTTGGACCGTGAGGGGGAGCTCCACGACTGAGAGGAACCGAGTACGCTATGTGGTCTTAATTTAGCTCGATAGATGACGCTAACTATTTATGGAATAATACAAACAGAGGACTTGTGTACAATATGATAATATTAATATATTTTTTTGATTCTCTCTGTTCCAGCAGCCTCCATCCATACACAGGGAACACACATTAATCCCAGAGCCCTACGTCAATCCTCAAAATATTTCCACAGACACCTGTCAGACCCAAAGTAATCACTCTACACCACAATTGCCCCACAGCCTCGTGTAGGTCTCCAAACTAACAACACTGCCCATCTCATTACCTACAGACTTGTCAGTCGCCAAATTAATCACATTATCCCACCCTCTCCCCACAGTCCGTGTCAGTCCATGAAATAATCGCCTTGTCAGACTCCGTCCACACAGTCCGTGGCAGTCTCCAAGCTAATCACACTGTCCCACTCTCTCCTCACAGACCGTGTTCCCAAACTAATCACTCTGCCCCACTCCATCCCCCACAGCCCGTGTCAGTCTTCAAACAAATCGCACTGTCAATCTCTCCCTCTCTCTCTCTCTCTCTCTCCCCGCCCCCCCAGAGCCCATGTCAGTCCCTAGACGAATGCCACTGCCGTACTCTCTGCCTACAGCCAGTTTCAATTCCTAGATTAATCCCAAGGTTCGGTTCTCTTCCCACTGGCCCACGTATGTCCCAAACTAATTCCACTGCCCCTCTCTCTCCACCCATCCCCACCTTGTCAGTCTCCAAACTAATTACACTGTCCCACGACCTCCCCTCAACCCGTGTCAGACCTCGAATCATACAGTCCCACTATCTCCCCGCAGCTCTGTTTGAATCCGGAAAGTAATTAATTGCGCGATGCTATAAACCTTGAAACGTACTTTAAATCGGGAACAGATGTGCTCTGCGAAATACACAATGGAAATATGGAGGATATTTAGGCAGCACTTGCATGGGGTTCTGGATAGGTTTGTCCCACTGAGGCAGGGAAAGGATGGTAAAGTGAAGGAACCATGGGTGACAAGAGATGTGGATCATATCGTCAAGAGAAAAACGAAGCTGATTTAAGGCCTCTGGAGCAAAGATCAGACAGTTCTGTAGCGAGTTACAATTTAGCCAGAGACGAATTGAAGAATGGAATTAAGAGAGCATAAAAGGTCTTTAGAAGGACTTAGCAAAGAGGATTAAGGAAAGCCCCAAGGCATTCTAGGTTTATGTGAAGAAGAAGAGGATGCCTGGAGTGAAGGTAGGACCGGTCAGCGATAGAAGATGAAACATGCTCCTGCAGTCGCGGAGGTGGGGCAGACAGGCCGACTACAGACTGGGCATGCCAAACAATCCTTCCACCCCACTCTATCCTTTCTGCTTTATTTCACTGTCAATGCAGGGGTTAACTGCACCTGCTCATGCATTGGGATTAATTAAATGAACATCCACGTGGTCTGATTGCGTCATCGGAGTGTGCTTCTTTAGTACAAATAGGGGTTTCCTACAATGATTGTCAGTACGAGCAACGCCTCCGGGAATGACATTGTTCAACAGACCTGGGAATCGGAGTTCCGACTCACCGATCCTGGAGAGTAGAGCGGGACAGTTGAAGAATGGGTCGGAATCTGGAATCAGTTCAGTGGAAAGTTACGGCAATGGATCAGAACGTTTCAATGGGGATGCTTACTTCAAAACTCATTCAATTGAACTAACATTATCACAGCGGATCCAAATTGCGCTCTTGGAATTTGCGCCGATTTACTATCCAATTCTTGCTGTGGTTGCCATCCCTGGTAAGTCAAAGTCTCATGTTGAAACTATTTCGAGCGGTAGCTGTACCATGGTCTCATCATCACACACAACACGCATGTGACATCCACTCCTCACTATGTTACCCACAAATGCACATTGTCCTTTTTGTTTGCTTGATATTCGTAACTCTACGTTCGGTAAGTGTTGAAAACGGCCGTGTCAAACTCACGACTTATTCTCTGTTCCGACAGTTAGGGATGCTGTCAAATCTTTACATTCAATTTCTGTTTTATGTGCTGAAGAGCGGTGAATTTCTCAAGCTGAGCCGGCATTGTATTGTCCATCCGTACCTCTCTTAGAGACCGGGCGTGTCAGTTGTCTTGTGGAGCAGATGATGTACTTGAGGACTCGGTATCCCACATGGCTGTTGGGGAGACAGTACCAGGGTCCTGACTCAGAGACTGTAAGGGGATTGCGATATTCTTTTCCGCGTTAGAATGCCGTATTTTAGAGGGAAATGTCCAGGCAGCGGAATCCCCATGTTGTGCTGCTCCTGAACTTCCAGATGGTCGCAGTCGTAGGTTAGGAATTTGTCAACGAGTCTTGCTGAGTTGTTCCAGTGTATAGTGTAGACGGCACCAATTACCGCAGATTTTCAAAGATACGCGCCGTACTCTTTTCTTGTGTTTGTTTTTGCTTATTGAAAATGTAAACTTACCTTTTCGCCGATTCAAAAATCCGTCTCTGTCCGCTGCACTAACCTTCCATAAATATCACAGGCAGCTGCAATGGACGTCTTCATCCGCCTGTTTGTTTTTGATTCTGAGCACAGTAGAAGCCTCTGTCCTCTCCATTACTCATTAATTAAACTAAACCTCACAAATCAGCTCCTCATGTTGACAATCGACGTCCTTCGTCTGTTAAAGGCTTTGATTCTCTCTGTCACCGACATGATGAACCCATAATCCCCTATTAAATTCCCGGCTTCGGAGAGAGTGGGAAATCTCATCCACACTCTGTCCCCCTCCCGAAGCTCTAAACAATTTCTGTGCAGCACTTCAAACACTGCTCTTCACGAAGACTTAGGCCATGTCTGACTTTCTCGCTAAAGGCCGGTCAGACACGCAATGTATTCAGCGCGAACCAAATAGTGATACGTGAAGAATAAAATAAAGAAAAAATCCTTACGCATTTCTATGGATTGTTAGTCCAAAACACGGGTTACAAACTCTGATAGGGTTAAAGCAACGCACAATACATGGCATCTGCACCGCTGACAGACAGTCGGACATTTTCTATCCGCAGAAATAGTAACTGTGTAACAAATCAGGAAGATTAGTATATACGGATTAATGACCTTAGCGAAAGAAGTAAAATAGCCTAGAAATAACAGCTCTATCAGTCCGGGGGTGGGTGGTGTGTGGGTGGTTAGAGCGTTTGAGATATTACGGTCGGATCTGGAACTGAATGCAAGACGACAGTGGGTGAGACTGAAAATCTGTGCGTTTAGAATTAATGAAAACTTGAAGACCATCTATTCAGTGTCTGCATCCCGCCCCATTAAAATTCGTGCTTCTTGGTCCACTAATGTTGTCAAGACAGCTTCTTGCCTTGACCCGTCGGCTTTGAGGAAATTGAAATAGACCACCCCAGCCATTCACAATGCGTTTACTGCATGTTGAATCTACCCGTATCTCAGTTACTGTTGGTCACGTTGCCTTACTCACTCCGCTAGATCTCTACCTGACTATTTCATTTTACACTTTGGGTTGACCTAAATATTCTTGTTTATGTTCATGCCACCATTTTCGATTCCCTGCAGCATTCTCACACTCTCGTTGTGTCCCCGTGTGTTCATTGGGTATTAATGCTTTCCATCACTCTCCATATATACTCCACCTGTGGTTTAATGGCGGAGGCGCTCAATGAGCGTCCGACAGTTTCCACAGGAACTGTATCCGGGCGTTCCTCAGCATTACTCCCATCTGAAACATCACACTGCAGTACTCTTCCGTTTCCAGCTTTTCTGTGCACGCGATCGCTGCCTTTTCAAAGGGACCGAGGAGTCGGTCAATTATAATATACTGATCAGATCCGTGCCTTTTGGTGAGATGTTTGATTTGATAACGCAGGAGCAAAAGCAGTAGAAGATGCAAAGGCTTGGCATTTACCCGAACCATGTCCAGCTGAAATGTTATGAATTTCATTGACCCCGGTACCATTTTGTATGCAGCCGCGGTGTTCGATCAAAAAGGACAACCTCTGCCTTATTGACTTTGGCCGTTTGTTACCATGATGTACGGAGATCGGTGATACTGCACTGAACCGGGGCAAATATCAGCTCGAATTGTTCGACTGAATTTGGCTCATTGTTCAACTTAGTATTTGCTGCTTCTCTCAGATTGTATATTTTATTTGGGAAGAGAAATGACGCAAACGAATTCCGCTTATTTTTGTCCTCCCTCAGATATCCGATTTCAAAGCGTCTTCTGTCCAGTGGGTGACGTCACTTTCACTAATTAGCATTCCTATTGAATATTAATCCCTGACTGACCCAAAATCCGTCTCCAATCAGCGATACCTTCTTCTACCTCTGAATCGTGCAAGTGTCTGATTTTGTTCTTAGTAAATTTTGCAACGATGCTCTCAGTTTGATGTACAATTTCTGTACTTCTGCTTTTCACAGTAAACGTGGTGACGATTGTCATACTGTCACGGGGAAAGTGCGGACTCTCTAAAACCGTCACCCGCTATCTGTTGGCCATGTCAGCGGCAGACCTGACGGTGGTTTTCCTGGACGTTATATTGATGAAAATTCCGAAAGCTTTTCCGGATGACTTTTCCTTCTTGTTTTACGTCCGCGTGTGTAGAACCCACGTCTTCTTACTGCAGGCCGCCACAGATTGCTCTGTTTGGTTCACCGTCGCCTTCACCTTTGATCGATTTGTGGCCATTTGCTTCCAGGATCTAAACACTATCTTTTGCACTGGGAGAACGGCGGCTGTGGTTCTGAGCACAGTGACTGCACTGAATTGTTTAAAGAACGTTTTCTGGTTCTTCATGGTCCAAGATATATATACTTCCTCTAACAGTTGGTGGCCTTGCATGCAGAGATGGGAATTACTAGGGTCACTATTCTGGATAGCAATCGATGTCGCTCGTACCGTCTTTTCAACTGTGATCCCATTCCTCGTTGTTATCCTGATCAATGCTTTCACCATAACAAACGTTTTATTGGCCAGTAGAGCCCGCGGGAGACTCCGGGCTTCCAGCCGTGGTCAGAGTTCCAGAGACCCGGAGATGCAGAGCCGCAGAAAATCCCTCGTTTTACTGCTGGTCGTCTCGGGAAATTTCATTCTGTTATGGGCCTTGTATGGGGTGACGGCTATCTGGAACAGAATGGCTCATGTAGTGAACCCCCGGTATTGGGTGACGATGCCTTCATTTTTCAATGAATTGTGCTACATGCTGCAACTTCTGAGCTGCTGCACAAACACCGCTCTTTACGCCGTCAGCCAGACTAAGTTCAGGCAGCAGCTGAAGCAGGTGCTGAGTTCTCCTCTCACTCTCATTTGGAAGCGGATTCGAAACTGAGGGTCCATGTGACCAGCATCCTTCTCTTCTACTGAAGAGAAGGAGGTCGGAATGTCGTCTATTGATTGTCCGTGTCGCTCCAGATTCTCCCTGGATGGACGGACACAACTCTCTGGTTTCAACACTCCCTGACACTGACGCTGCCCTGATACAGTCTCATCTGTTGTCATCTGCAACTTTGTTGATTTGTTTCAATACCTTAAGCAGCCCAATTGTTTCAAGCAGGTGCAGCCTTTCCTTTCCGAGTCACAACTCTGAGCCGTAAAACTTACAAGTAAATTGAACACTGTCTTCCTGTAATGTAATTTTAGACAAATGACCATCTCAAAATCACATAGTGAGAACAATGACAACCTGGTGCTCATGAGAGTAACTAGTTCCAAATTGTTGTAGCTGCAAGGATGGAAAGTATTTGGCCTCTGAAACATCTTATATGAGCGTAAGTTTCCATAGTCATTAATTAACCTGAACATTATAGAGAACCGATTTTTAAAGCAAGTTCAACATTGAACTACAGCGAAGCATCACGGGCTCGAAGAGAACATTGCAATAACGCATTTGAATCGGATGTTCCGGCACGATATCACACCACCCAATATTAAAAGCAGCACACTCAAAATGCTGGAGGAACTCGGCAGGTTAGATAGCATCCACGGAAGTGAAAAAGATAACAGTTGGCGGTGCTGTCCAAGGTACTTCTTGAGAATTGGAAAGGAAGGGTGAGGTCGGCAGAATGGAAAAGCTGGAGGAGGGGAAGGAGAATAGCAAGAAGGTGATAGGTGAAGCCAACAGGACAGGAAAGCTGAAGCGCTGGAGAGGAAGGTCTCGGATCGGAGAGGGGAATGCATCATAGGAGAAAGGGAAAGAGGAGGGGACCACGAGCGGGTGATAGGCAAGCGAGAAGACGCCAGTGTAGACAACAGAACAAGAGCGGAGAGACAGCATTATTACCGGTAGGAGCCCCGATATTCACGTCATTAGGTTGGAATGAAAATTAAAAAGCGTTGCGCCTAAACCGTGCGGAAAGCGGAGGGTTGGGGTTGTGGGAGAGGTAAACATAAGTTTCTTGGTAGGATGGTGGAAATTGCAATATAGAATATGTTGAATGCGAGGTGATATTCGGTGGTATGCAAGGACAAGAGAAACTCTGTCGCTGTTAAGGCGGCGGGAAGATTAGGTGAGCGCGGATAGGCCGACCATATTTTTAAAGGGATACCTCAAACGTATCTCCACCTCCCATCCCTATCACTCCGTTTTCGGCAGGGATCACTCCCTCCGTGATTCCCTTTGTCACCTGTCCTCACGACTGATCTCCCTCACGGTACTTTGCCCTGCAAGCGGCCAACCTACCACACCTGCCATTCACCTCCTCCATTCTGGTTGCCAATCCCGACCTGATATTTTCGGTCCATGGGTTATCCTTGTGCCACGGTGAAGATACACTCAAGCCGTAGGTGCAACAACCTGATGTGATGAATGTCAGGTAAATTAATCCATCCACCCTCCTCCCGTCTAATTCTACTCACCACTCCGGCCTTATGTTTATTCTCACCCGCCTATCAGCTCACACATCGTCCCCGTCCTGCTCCTTTTCCCTATGCTCTTCTGTCCTCTCCTACCAGATTCCTTCCGCTCCAGCGCTTTATCGTTTATACCTCATTTATCACCTTTTCCCTCCCCACGTCACTTATTCTGGCGTCTCGCCGCTTACTTATCAGAACTGAAGAAAGGTCTTGGGTAGATGATGGAATGAATGTCAACTGCTTATTCATGTCCAGAGATACTGCTTGACCTGTTGAGTTCCTTCGACATTTTGTGTGTTGCTTCGGATTCCATCATGTGCAGAATTTCAAATGTTTAAAATATTAAAATATATGTATTTTGAAGATTCGAAATGGATGGAGACGCACGAAAGACAGAATCATTCCCAAATACTTCCCACTGCACGTGATTTCGGAGTTTAACTTGTCGGAGAAAATGTGAAAGGAAGAAATTGAGGCAGGAATAAATTTCAGCACAAAAATAAACAAAATATATCCCGAATGATTTTCTGCTGTTAATCGTAATGGAATTTATCCGAACGGCAAAGCACCCTATAGTAATACAAGACCTCACACCGGTGGTGTACCTCAAAATAATACTTAGCCGGTCATACTTTATCTTTTAGAAAAAAAAGAAATCATAGAAAACATACAACACAATGCAGGCCCTTCGGCCCACAAAGCTGTGCCGAACAGGTCCCTACTTTAGAACTACCAAGGCTTTACCCATAACCCTCTATTTTATAAGCTACATTTACCTGTCCAAAAGTCTCTTTAAAGACTCTATCGTATCCGCCTCCACCACGGTTGACGGCAGCTCATTCCACGCACTCACCACTCTCTGCGTAAAAATAAAAAAACTTACCCCTGACATCTCCTCTGTACCTACTTCCAAGCACCTTAAAACTATGCCCTCTCGTGCTAGCCATTTCAACCCTGGGGAAAAACCTCTGACTATCCACACGATCAATGCCTCTCATCATCTTATACACCTCCATCAGGTCGCCTCTCATCCTCTGTCGCTCCAAGGAGAAAAGGCCGATTTCACTCAACCTATTCTCATAAGGCATGCTTCCCAAATCCAGGCAACATCCTTGTAAATCTCCTTTGCACGCTTTCTGTGGTTTCAACATCCTTCCTGTAGTGAGGGACCAGAATTGAGCACAGCACTCCAAGTGGGGTCTGACCAGGGTCCTAAATAGCCGCAACATTACCACTTGGATCCTAAACCCAATCCCACGACTGATCAAGGCCAGTGCACCGTATTCAGACAACTCAGCTTCTGAGGTCGTAAGTAAATGCATATAAACGGTTGTAAATATGTGAAAACCAGGGAAATTCAGAATTACACTACCACAGGTCATCATCATCAGATCCAATTGCAAACTGATGGAGACAAGGTCAAATTCGAATCAGCGATGCGCCCCGACAAAGAAATTGCGACTGTGCAGAGCAATGCGGAAACCGCTTTCAGCATCTTCAGCTGAAATCGCACCTCCAGTACCGCGGGCCGACAAAGCGTCTATATTGCAGTCTAGCATTGACCACGGCAATAATAAATGTTGTCGGAACATGGAACAAATAAAGCAAGGCTCAGATGGAACATGTTAGTTGAAATTGCACAACTGTTCAGGCCAAATAGGGCATGGAAATCACACAGCACAGCATTATTAGTGATCTCCCCGGATTAGACAGTGACACTTCTATCGTAATATACAGAACATACTTCAATCTGAATTGAAGTCTAACAATGTACGAGACTCAGAATAAAACTCAAACTTTCAAAATACATATTCTAACACATCAGGTAGGCCATTCTCCAAATAAATGCAATATCTCAGGGCACACACACAAAATGCTGGTGAACGCAGCGGGCCAGGCAGCAGCTATAGGAAGAGGTACAGTCGACGTTTCTGGCAGAGACCCTTCGTCAGAATTAACGGGAAAAAAAAGATAATAAGAGATTTGAAAGTGGGAGGGTGAGCGAGAGTTGCGAAATGATAGGAGAAGACAGGAGGGGGAAGGATGAAGCTAAGAGCTGGAAGGTTGATTGACGAAAGGGAGACAGAACTGGAGAAGGGGGAGGATCATTGAACGGAAGGCCTAGTGAGAAAGAAAGTCCCAGGGAGGGGAGCTCAGAGGAAGATGGAGAGCAGGCAAGGAGTGATTGTGGGAGGGACAGAGAGAAAAAAAAAAGTGAGAGAAAAAAGGGGGAATAATGATTAAGTAAGTAAGTAAGGAAGGAAATAAATAAATAAATAAATAAATAAACAAATACATAAATAAATAAGGGATATGGTAAGGGGGGGCATTAATGGAAGTTAGAGAGGTCAATGTTCATGCCATCAGGTTGGAGGCTACGCAGACGGAATATAAGGTGTTGTTCCTCCAACCTGAGTGTGACGTCATCTTTACAGTAGAGGAGGCCGTGGATAGACATGCCAGAATGGGAATGGGATGTGGAATTAAAATATGTGGCCACTAGAAAATCCTGCTTTCTCTGGCGGACAGAGCGTAGGTGTTCAGCGAAACTGTCTCCCAGTCTGCGTAGGGTCTCGCCAATATATAGAAGGCCACATCGGGAGCACCGGACGCAGTATATCACCCCAGCCGACTCACTGGTGAAGTGTCGCCTCACCTGGAAGAACTGTCTGGGGTCCTGAATGGTAGTGAGGGAGGAAGTGTAAGGGCATGTGTAGCACTTGTTTTGCTGACAAGGATAAGTGCCGGGAGGGAGATCGGATGGGGTGGACGAATGGACAAGGGAGTCGCATAGGGAACGATCCCTGCGGAAAGCGGGAGCGGGGGGGGGGGAGGGGGGAGGAAAAGATGTGCATAGTGGTGGTATCCCGTTAGAGGTGGTGGAAGTTACGGAGAATAATCTATTGGACCTGGAGGCTGGTGGGGTGGTAGGTGACGACAAGGGAACCCTATTCCTAGTGGAGTGGCGGGTGGATGGGGTGAGAGCAGATGTGCGTGAAACGGGAGAGATGCGTTTGAGAGCAGAGTTGATGGTGGAGGAATGGAATCCCCATTCCTTAAAAAAAGGAAGATATCTCCTTCGTCCTGGAATGAAAAACCTCATCCAGAGAGCAGATGCGGCTGATACGGAGAAATTTCGCGAAGGGGATGGCATTTTTGCAGAGACAGTGTGGGAAGAGGGATAGTCCCGATAGCTGTGAGAGTCCGTAGGCTGATATCAGACATCAATATACAGACATCAGCTGTCTCCAGAGATAGAGACTGAAAGATCAAGATCAGGGCCTTGCCCCATTTTACATGTAACACCACACAAAGCTGCTTTAGCATACTGATGCAGACTCTTGCTCAGCAGTGTAATGACAGTCTTTATTTTCTTTCAGTACGGTATACAAAATCCGATACAATCTTAAAACCGGCAAAAATACTAAATAAGCAAACAGAAAATCCCCTTAAAAGAACAAACCGTACAGGAGCATGACTCAGATAAATAGCGGGTCAGGTGCAGTTTTAAACTCCTACAAAGTGATACATTTCCTCACCATGATGACACGCTGATGGTAATTTCATAGCGCTCAACCGCAATTCTCAGCACGACACGCATCCTGGTAACTCATCAAACAGTAGAAAAAAATATGTCAGCAAACTATCTGAAATTCAAAACCACAGCTTTATAAATCGGGATGACTGGATGAAATCTTAAATGTCCAAACTATTGAATATAAATTTAATATTGATACTTCTACCCGAGAAAAATCTCTGCAGTAACAAAATGCCGAACGCTGATAGTCTATCTGTGAAAATTATCCGAAGGATTGAACCGTACAATGCCAAAAACAGCTTCTTTGTGTAAAGTAATCTCCCGATACGTCCACATAATTCAGCCTTCTGTCCCTGGAATAAGCTAGGAACAACACATCTCAACATTTCCAGATGAGTTCAGATAGTGGATCTGCCTGATCTATACAGACCAATGAAAGAGGGAATTCTCCCAAGGTAGCAGAAGAGGACAGGAATAAATGAGAATAAAGAGAACCTTCCGATTTTGCAGCGAATATATTGAAGCATCCACAATTACCTCAAATCCTCGGACTGATAGACCTGAGCAAACATACCGAGTGTTACGAGACAGGAATTCTAACCAAGCAAAAGAATTAATTATACAGAATAAATCCTGGTCATAACATAAATCTTCAGAACGCTATCCCGGACTCAAACCCCTCCAGGAAAGTTAACATCTGACATGCATGAAGTACATGGAATCATACACTGCGCTGAGGTCCTCAAGGGTAAATGGAATATCTACTCCAAATGTAAATTAATTCCAAACCATTTTAAGAGACTCCTAGATAGGTATTTACAGCTTAGAATAATAGAGCTATGGGTCACCCGGGGTAATTTCACAGCATTGCGGGCCGAAGGGTCTGTATTGTGCTGTAGGTTTTCTGTCTTCCAGTGTTTCTATTTTCCACAGTCAAGCCGCATCATACATATCCCCATCCTTCACTGCGAATGTGTTCCATATCCCGTTACAGCTCCCTTGGTTAACACGGAAAGTACACCCTGATGCTGTCATAAGAAAATCGAAATGAATATTATACTATTTATGAACGAGACATTGCTCGAATAAATTAATTTCAATATTTTGTTTATTTTCAGTCAACATTTAAGAAGTTGTGTTGCCAAGTCATATAAAGTTTTAGAGCAGGCGCTGCTCAATTGGCTGTATGTGGTTAAGCAAAGAATAGCGTGCAGAATGAACTCGGGCCGAACGGTCTGTTATCATATGACTCCATTGTACAGGATGTACTGTTGCATAAAACGTCATCATTCATAAGTGAACTGTCCATCTCACAATTTTAACATAACCAACTGCAGAAGACTCTTCTTCTTAAAAACAGCTCTGGGAATATAGAATATATTTTTACCAGATTTACTATATTTAATTGACTTGAGGAAGAGCGAAAACGATGAAAAAATATACTCCCACTCACACTGAATCAGAGGTTCGCAGGTACTGGAGAGACACGACACACTTTCTGCCCGAACAGAGCCTGACTAACACAAAATGAAGCCCACGCTCTCGCACCGCAGCAGAGACAGACAGATGCAGAATGAACCCCACGCTCTCGCCCAGGAGCGGAGACAGAGAGACGCAGAAATAAACCACCGCCCGGCACCTCAGCAGAGAGTGTTTTTTTTACAGAATGAATTCACTGAACCAGAGAGTGGCACCTACAGAACACCACTCTCTCAGTCCATACCAGGGGCTTATATAAACAAAATGAACCCCAAACCCTCACGTAGCACCGGAGACTGGTGGGTGCAGAATGAACAACCCTATTCACGCTCTTCTCACGAGAAGCACGTGGAGATTGAAACGCACACTCTCAATTTATAGAACATAGACTAGTACAGCAATGTACAGGACCTTCGTTGTGCCCACCCTCAAACCCTGCCTCCCATATAAGCCCCCATCTTAAAATCCTCCATATACCTGTCGATTAGCCTCTTAAACTTCACTAGTGTATCTGTCTCCACCACTGACTCAGGCAGTGCATTCCACGCACCAACCACTCTCTGAGTAAAAAACCTTCTTCTAATATCCCCTTGAATTTCCCACCCCTTACCTTAAAGCCATGTCCTCTTGTATTGAGCAGTGGTGCCCTGGGGAAGAGGCACTGGCTATCCACTCTATCTATTCCTCTTATTATCTTGTACACCTCTATCATGTCTCCTCTCATCCTCCTTCTCTCCAAAGAGTAAAGCCCTAGCTCCCTTAATCTCTGATCATAATGCATACTTTCTAAACCAGGCAGCATCCTGGTAAATTTCCTCCGTACCCTTTCCAATGCTTCGACATCCTTCCTATAATGAGGTGACCAGAACTGGACACAGTACTCCAAGTGTGGCCTAACCACAGTTTTATAGAGCTGCATCGTTATATCGCGACTCTTAAACTCTATCCCTCGACTTATGAAAACTAACACCCCATAAGCTTTCTTAACTACCCTATCCACCTGTGAGGCGACTTTCAGGGATCTGTGGACATGTACCGCGAGATCCCTCTGCCCCGCCACACTACCAAGTATCCTGCCATTTACTTTGTACTCTGCCTTGGAGTTTGTCCTTCCAAAGTGTACCACCTCACACTTCTCCGGGTTTAACTCCATCTGCCACTTCTCAGCCCACTTCTGCATCCTATCAATTTCTCTCGGCAATCTTTGACAATCCTCTACAGTACCTACAACACCACCAACCTTTGCGTCGTCTGCAAATTTGCCAACCCACCTTTCTACTCCAACATCCAGGTCGTTAATCAAAATCACGAAAAGTAGAGCTTCCAGAACAGAACCTTGTGGGACACCACTAGTCACAATCCTCCAATCTGAATGTACTCCCTCCACCACCACCCTCTGCCTTCTGCAGGCAAGCCAATTCTGAATCCACCTGGCCAAATTTCACTGGGTCTCCATGTCTTCTGATTTTCTGAATAAGCCTACCGTGTGGAACCTTGTCAAATGCCTTACTAAAATCCATATAGATCACATCCACTACACTACCCTCATCTTTATGCCTGGTTACCTCCTCATATAACTCTATCAGGCTTGTTAGACACGATCTTCCCTTCACAAAGCCATGCTGACTGTCCCTGATCAGTCCATGATTCTCTAAATGCCAATAATTCTATCTCTAAGAATCTTTTCCAGCAACTTTCCCACCACAGACGTAAGGCTCACTGGTCTATAACTATCCGGACTATCCTTACTACCTTTTTTGAACAAAGGGAGAACATTCGCCTCCCTCCAATCCTCCGGTACCATTCCCGTGCACAACGTGGACATAAAGATCCTAGTCAGAGGTTCAGTAATCTCTTCTTTCGCCTCGTGGAGCAGCCGGGGGAATATTCCTTCAGGCCCCGGGGACTTATCTGTCCTAATGTATTTTAACAACTCCAACACCTCCTCTCTCTTAATATCAACATGCTCCAGAACATCAACCTCACTCATATTGTCCTCACTATCATCAAGTTCCCTCTTATTGGTGAATACCGAAGAGAAGTATTCATTGAGGACCTCGCTCACTTCCACAGCCTCCAGGCACATCTTCCCACCTTTATCTCTAATCGGTCCTACCTTCACTCCTGTCATCCTTTTTTTCTTCACATAATTCAAGAATGCATTGTGGGTTTCCTTCACCCTACTCGCCAAGACCTTCTCATGCCCCCTTCTTGCTCTTCTCAGCCCCTTCTTAAGCTCCTTTCTTGTTTCCCTATATTCCTCAATAGACCCATCTGATCCTTGCTTCCTAAACGTCATGTATGCTGCCTTCTTCCACCTGACTAGATTTTCCACCTCGCTTGTCACCCATGGTTCCTTCACCCTACCATTCTTTATCTTCCTCACCGGGATAAATTTATCCCTAACTTCCCGCAGGAGATCCTTAAACATCGACCACATGTCCATAGTACATTTCCCTGCAAAAAAAAAACATAATCCCAAATCACACCCTCAAGTTCTAGCCTTATAGCCTCATAATTTGCCTTTCCCCAATTAAAAATTGTCCTGTCCTCTCTGATTCTATCCTTTTCCATGATAATGCTAAAGGCCAGGAAACGGTGTCACTGTCCCCCAGATGCTCACCCACTGAGAGATCTGTGACCTGACCCGGTTCATTACCTAGTACTAGATCTAGTATGGCATTCCCCCGGTCGGCCTTTCCACATACTGTGACAGGGATCCGTCCTGGACACACTTGACAAACTCTGCCCCATCTAAACCC